>NW_027105204.1:174042-190980 GCF_000696795.3 Halyomorpha halys | reverse complement strand
TTCTCAAAATTCAAACATTGAAACATAAGAAAAACTTCTGACCACAAATTTGGAACCAATCTGTTGCTTATTTTGATAGATTCAAAAAAAGTAGTAATTTTAATCATGTTTTTATTGCAAAAAATTAAATAATTATTTGTAGACGCAGGATTCGACAAAAAAATCAGGTAGTCATTTTTCGTCTTTTTTTGGCTGCAGGAGGCTGTAAAAAAACAATCAGACAATTTGGTGGACCGCGGGAATAAATAGGAAAATTATAGAAAGAATGACCCTAATATAAAAAAAATACCTCAGCACAGTTAATAAAGAGTGGAAACATGGCTTTCATTTTCCCACTTGTAAATGTTGGGGTAAGTTTTACACGCAAGGCTCTCCACCTTTCACCATCCAAGTTGAATAGATGTTGATTGAGCACATCTTTTTCACTTCTACATGCAAACAAACATTTTATCTGATTTTTTTATAATACCATCACTACATTCATACATCATAACTAATGTAGAAGAAACAGGACTTTATAAGATTTTCAAAATAAAAAAAAAACAATAAATTGTATAAAATATAATATTATTAATGGTCACATAAATGTAACACATTTATTAGTAAAAATCATTAGAATATTTTATTTTATAAAATCATTATGAAGACTCACATTTTTATGAACATCCTTTCTCGAAAATGAGAAAATTCCTTAGTAAGTACCATTTGAATAAGCTCTGGATCCCTAACTACCAACATCGGAACTCTCATGACAAATATACCAAACAATGGATTAGGTGCTAACTTTTTGTACATCTGAAAGAACATTTATATTGAAATACTTGGAATTTTCAAATTAACACTATCTTTTAAATTCTATTTAGCAATGATAAAAGTTCAAAACATCATACCTCTTCATGGACATGGCCTTGAAACCGGCTTTGAAATAAGATTTCGTGAGAACAACCAAATGGGAATTTAGAGGGATAGTAAGGAATGCCCCTCTTCTTCCAAAGATCATAAATAGAAATATAGTATTTATACAGAAGCCACCCTACAAGAAGGGATAATCCGATTGCTAACAACATTATTGGTAATGCACCTTAAAAAACAAAACAAAAAAATGATTAATTCATCATATTTGACAATGATAAAATATACTATATAATACCAAAATTATTAAATGTAATTCATATTATATATTTTATACAGCAAAAAAACAATAGCATTGTTGACTACAATTCACAAGGTTATAGGTATCAATTATAATCACAGAGAAAAACCTTAAATTATTTATATTCCTTAATAGTTTTGTAAAATAAAGTTTTCATTTTTTTTTGTATTTTACTCTCAAATTCTAATTGTTAATATCCTTGGTAACCCCACAATTTTTTTTGAGAATCATTGAGCCTTAAACTTTTCTTCTGAGCCGAAATAAAAGATAATTAAACTTACTTCAAATTTGTTTCAAATTATTGCTCCCAAAAGACGAATATTTTTGAGAACATTTAATAAAATAAAAGACAACTGCAACAAATTTTTACTTTTTAGGAAAAATTGTTGATATTTAAAGAAGTTCTTTAAACAGTAGTAGTCAAACAGAACTCATTCTGGTTTTAAATTAAAGCAAATGTTATCGCATCTAAAGACAAAACAGCATGCTACTCTGTCAGACAAGGCATGTAATGTTAGAGTTATTTTTAATTAAATTTGATAAATGGTAAAATATTTCGCTTAAAATCTGAAGTATCTTCTAGTTTCTAGTAAAATAAGTTTTATTTAGTAAAGCATTTTACATCAAATAAATGAATTATCTAAAATTTTAATTGTAATGTTTTTGTTGATCCACTGGTTGAAACAATGAGGCATGATATAGTCCAGTCTTACCTTATTGTTTCCTCCTGACTCATATAATTAAGTTATGTACACATCTAATAACTGTTATATCTATAACTGGCTCATATAACTTTATAATTACTTCTTTAATTTTGCCATTCTTCTTACATATTTAATTAATCACAAATATGTTTTTCTTAATATATATTTTTAAAAATTACTTTATCTTTATTTTTTTCTTCTTTTATTATCTATTTTAATAATACTACATTCACATCCAGTTTCAATATTCTTGTAATATGACACTATGTAATAAATAGTCTCCAATACTTTATGTTATTATGTTACTTATTATCAGTTATCTTCTTGTGTGTCTAGTAATTCTGTACTCCCTTTTATTCATTACAGCTGTTAACGTTTTTTTGTTCTTGCCCTGACGAAGGCCAGAAATTTTGGCCGAAATGTTGGCACTAATAAATAAGATTTTGGTTTTATTTAAGTTGTTATGATTTTTCACATATACTTTTACTTCATGTTATCTTATTCTCTTACTCTGTTGCATATTTTTAGTTGTTCTCATCTTTTTTTTTTAGCCCTGATAAAGCCATGCAAAGTTGGCCCATTATAATTAGTTTGTGGAGGTACAAAATGTCCCTGAGTCATGAAATCAGAACATGCTGTAATCAACTATAAGTAGTTTTTAACTATTTGAGTTATTTTTGGAACACACCCAGTCCCTTTTATCATATTCTTTTTTTAAGAAAAAATCTTCAATGGTTTTAACATTCATATGATAAACTTTGAAAATGCTTAAACTTAAATAAATATACCTTTTCCATGCCATTGGCCTAAAAAATAGTTTCTTTTAAAATAAATAACTTTTTCAAGAAATGAAAAAGCAATATATTTTATAATACATACACAGACACACGCATATATTTAAGAAAAACATTAGCCATATTTTTCTAATATTCTAAAGCCATAATATTCACATGTAGATAGATAGCCAAAGTTTGCCAACCTCCGACCTAGATCTCCAGAATTGATTGACCTTTCTTAATATTAGAGGGAGTAGTTTGCTATGATTTACTGAAATAAAATTAATTCCGAAAATTGAAGTTATGTATTATCATGAAAGATGTTCTCCATCATGCAATAAAAAATAATCTACACATACATGATAAAACCCCCATGCCATAATATTCAAATATTGCACTTATCATTTCATAATAAATAATAAGCTTAAATTTGTTACCACCACCTCACCTACCTTAGAAAAAAATAATCCTAGGGATGTCACTGAAGGTCCTGATAAATAATAATATAAAAAATTAAGTTGAATCTATTTATAATACTGACGGCTGTCGTAAACAGCACTTGGAACATATTTTTGAGAAAGATTAGATAATATAATTATTTTTTTTATCAGATAAGTTCTCGAGAACAGGTAAAGAGTCCCCAAGACGTTTTCAATATCAAGGAAATTTTTTAATATTTATTTCGAAGAAAAATCTCTACGTCAAGTGGCACTTACATGGTAGAAAAATAAGATTTCTGAATAGATTTAACCGACTAAATGAACCGGAAAAAACGAGAAACCAAATTTTAAATCACAATATAAATTCGCTATAAATAAAAAAAAGTATTGTACACAAAAGACACTTTTCTAACTTCTACTCAATTCACATATAGACCTCCAACCCCCTAGCTCGGAGGTTCTCTATCCAAAGATGTCTGCGGACCACTAAGCTGAAAATTGAACCATGTGTGGCCTACCTCGATTGAAAATGAAAGTTTGATCACTTTTGTAGCACATTTTCCTATTAAATCCTTTCAGCTAACGTCCAGGTATGAGGATAAATAATTAATAAAATAGTTCTAACTTATCAATAAGGGATAAGTATTAAAAGGTCAGATGAACCACAAAAGAAATTGGCTTGGCTTCGACTTCTATTTCCGCTTAGAAAACTTCGCAGCAAATCGAAAGAGCCCCTTGCGGCTTTCCTGCTGAACACCCCGTACCATAAACTTCAGATCACACGCAGAGCTAGTATTCGAAAGAACACTAGAAACAAAAATAGACCTAGCAAAACCGAGGGAAGTCAGAAAGGAAGCTGGAGGAAGGAAGCTGGAGGGAAGAAGCTGAGGAACTTTGAGGTATGCGATCCTATCAGTGATGGCACTGATTTATAACGATCAACTAAAAAATTGGATCGAAGGACTGATCATCGTCTGAAGAGGGGATTAACGTCCGACGGTACATAGATCAGCTGAGGAGGATTCCATCGAAATAAGGGTTGAGTAATTATATACTGCTATTAAAGTTTTCATCGCTAAAAGTTCTCATTGTGTAAAAAATAAATAAAATACACACTTTTTCGTTTAACATTATCTCTTTTCCGGATAAGTAGGGTAGAAAAGCTTTGAAAAGTAATTACTGTAATAATTATTCCAACAAGAGTTTTTACTACTATAAAATTGGGCGTACATGGGGTGCACGACTTAAAACGGAAATTTCGTATTGAACATTCCCCTTCAGTTTGATGATCGTCAGAAACTTATGATTAGAACAAATTTATCATTATTACACAGGATAATTTCCATGTCATTATAAACATTTTTTAAAAAATAGATTGGCATCATTGTAGTTTAAATATTATTTTACTCCATTTTAAAATTAAGGTGTTCGCACAATTCATTTTTATCATATTTTAACATTTGAACTATTCTCTATGACTTCAAATTTAGTAATTAACAGTAGCGTAACTAAGCTGTAATAAGCCCCAAGGAAAAATCCAGATTAAGTCCCTGTCAAAATCATAATTTATCCACAAGATTTGAGATATTTCAAACTATCTGACTCTTCTTGAAAAATTACTTTTACGTTCTTATTGCTATATCTAATATATACCTCAAGCTGTGCAAGAATTGAAATGATTTTTACTCCATTAGTGATTATTAATTTTGTATGACATCTGTCCGTGCACTTACTTAGTATCCCAACCAGACAAGTTTTTGGCTATATAACTTGAAACCATAAAGTGATCCGTATTTATCCCTGACCTTAACTAAAAAGGGTCCGTTATGATAGTTTACATCTTTTGCGTGAGTGGAAGTCGTCAACTCTGTGGTTTCGGACGGAACAGAACGTTCCTACAACTTCAAGTGATTTTGATTGACCATCATATATATAGTGAAATAATGTTTTTGTGAACTAAATCATTGCAGTGTACAAAAATGTTAATTTTAATTTTTTACCTTATTCCTAGTTCTAAAGGAAGCCTATTTTCTTTTACAAACTATACAGTTTCCTACCTTTACAGAGGTTTATATTAATTTAGATTACTGAGAACTGGAGTATGTAATCAATGGTAGTGGAAACAAATTCAATTTTATTTAGGGCGACCTATTATATTCAAAACAAGTTTCAAAGAGTTTGGAATTATGAGTTTGGATTTGATATAAAATAGTCAAAATTCACCTCAAAATGTGACATTCAGATTGACGTTTTACAATGTTTACAATAGAAGACTACTTAGTTTAACTAAAAAACGTAAAAACTTGACTTATAGAAATATCTCAAACATTAAATTTATATAGACTTAAAACGGAAACCAATCTAAATGTTAATACTTTTTAAAAAATATATTATGTAAATAGCGACACACCTACAAAATATTAAACCAGAGATTAGATTTCTTCTGGGGCTAATATGTCTTCATAAATTGAAATTTTCACATTTTGTATTCCCCGGGGGAGAGGAGATTCGTTCTTAAACTTGAATAATTTTTTTTTATCAATTCATGCAATTCTTGCGGACCCTCGCAACGAAGTTTTACGCCCCGTGGTTCCTCCAATTTGCGAAATGTATTATTACGTTAATCTTTACATAAAAAGGAATGCGACTTTACGGATCTTTTTTTTATATTTGTAAAAGATGTTATAAATGATTACATTATAAAAATCACTTTCTAATTTATGAGGGCTTTAATGTAAAATATTTAAGAGTGTCTGTGAATGTTTTGTAGTGTTTAATAATATGAATGTTTTGTTTTCGATTCAAGACTTCAAGTTTATAAGGGTATCAAATGAACTACAATTATAGTTCTGTAATAGGTATTGTACTATAGTACAACTATAGTAATAATCTCAAACAACGTTGATTGCTAGTAGCTCTCTTGACCTTGAAGTAAATTTAAAACAGAACAAGTGATGGATTGGAATAGTACTCACGAACTTTATCTTGAAGATTAATACACCTTAACCTGATAAGACAGTCTCTGTTCCAGCACTGACTCTGTCTTTTCCCACTCAGTTCCCCTCCACACAACATACCGAATTCCCGACGAATTGGGAAGGTCAAACACTAGCTGAACTGCGAACTAATCATTAACTCTCCTATTTTGTACAGACTAAAATAGACATCATACAATGTCATAATTGTATTCCGATATAAATTTTCAATTAAAATAAGCGCTTATCATTATATCACTCAAATATATATTTATAGATAAAATAGTTACTAGCTTTTTTGTTTTATTATGTTAATAGATTTTTCTTTGAAGGCTTTGCAGCATTTCGTCTCAAAATTATACAATAAAATTACAGTAAACATTATAATATGAATCATAAAACAGATACAATTTTTAAGAATAGGATAAAATATATTAAACAAAATTTATAAGTTCACTGGACTAAACTTGTTTCTTATAATTTGACAATTTAAAAGTAATATTGACCAGATTGGCCACTTTTTCCTAACTTAAACTATTTTTTGTGGTATATGTAACCCATAATCAATCTGGAACTTCATCTATAATTTTTGTCATCCTATTTCCTTCATTTTTCATTCCTATATAATTATTTCCAATTAATCTATTAGGTTATAGACCCTTTTATCAAAGACACCAAAATGTTATTTTATTCTTACTTACATGACCTTTCATCAAACGGCTTGTGTGAGATACACACAGTTTGTCTCTCATACTAAAACATATTGTAACAACATGCTAACTTATCCTGACAAAAAAACAAAACACAATATACCTTTCAATAGGACATAAGACTGAGGCATTTGCAAATGATGAAGAAAAAATTCAAAATATGATTAACTTTCTAAAAGTTATAAAAATCTTTCATGTAATTCAATTATTCTATTCATTAAAAAAAAAGCCAATCATCATTTCATCATCCTATATGATTCATGTAATAGTGAAGCTACTAATGACACACTAAGGTAGATGTAGAATGGTATAAATAAATAAAAATCAACAGAATCTGTAGGATTTCATAAGGGTTCATGTCTCAAATGAACATATGGAGAATTGATCGAAAGGACTCGATAACATCCACATTATAACAATGGTTTCAATCTACCGATATTTTTTTACTCCAATATTACAATAATTAAAGTTATTTTGATAGATAGAATGGTATACATATTATTTAATGCCAAAGTTAAACAAACAGCAATCTAGAAAAAAAAAAAAAACATTATGATTTCGTTTTTAACCAAAATATTGTGGTAGAGTTACATTTTTACTAATTATCACCCTGTCTAGCCTGAATACAAACCTTATTCATTCAGTCAATAAGTACACAGAAAAATCAAAATCCACTTGTATCTGAACAACACATTTCTGATGCACTAATAACCACCATACCTCTCATTGTCTAATTAACTTAAAATGAAGTAATTTGAAAACAGAGATGATATTTATAAACTATAGTGTGTGACATATTAAAAGAATAATTTTCTTTTGAACAAGAAAACACATTCAAATCATATACCATCGAAATTTCAATTTCTATGAGTACATGTCCCTTTTTTTATTTGTTTCCTTACATAGTAATTCCCATTTGAGGATTACATACTTTGTTGTATACATCTCAATATCTTTTAAGTACAGTGCATCATTATAATATTAATTTCAATATAATTATAATAATAATTTTACAGCTAATGATAATCAAAGAAGCAGTTGTCAAAAACATTGGTGAAAGGAGAATGTGGAAGCCAATTTCAGGGAAAATAAAATGGGAGAATTACTTTGGGAACTTCAGGTCTAAATAGATCATAAAAAGTTAAAAAGAAGGATACACAAAAAATACAGTATATCAAATAAGTGTACAAATGGATCACTAGAGTTACATAAGCTGTGCTTTTTATCACAACAAAAGCATAGATATAATAATAAAATACCTGCAGAAGGGAACCAAAGATAATTTGTAAACAAAACAAGGGATAAGGAATAGGGTTCAAAAGTGAAAACATGTTTTACTTGTAACAATGGAACATACTACACTGCTGCCAAAAAGAGAAGCGGCTAAAAGGCAAGAAATGGTGGAAAAAGTTATGTAACTATAAAAATTACTTTTTTGACATTATTTTTCACCTGAAAATAAATGCTAACAATGTAACTTAGAATAGAGGACTGAGAAGAAATCAAATAAATTCAATGTTCAAAAAAGTAAATGATTAATCCACTATTCAACATTTTGAATTACATAAATGCCTTTCATTTAAATCCAGATACACACTCAAACAAGTGTATAACTCCACATATTCATTTATTATATTTGAGAGGAGGAAGATAGATTCACTAATAAAAATAGAAATCAACTCAAAACTAACTTGATATTCCATAAAAAAAAAAAAAAAAATGATGTATTGCACATAGTACAACTCTAAGTTGAAATTAATTAATAACTACTACTGCAATGTTTTTATGTTTTCAGGATTGTAAATAAGGACAAAAAAAATATTTTGTCATAACAATCATGGAAACACGAAATGATTTAATTTTTCCTTTAATTAATTATCTAATTCTTTAATATTTTATATTTATCCATTACATATAAAATAAGAATGAGATATGGTTAATTTTTTTAAATAAACAACAGCAAAGATACTTTCAAACAATTATAATGAGGACAAGCTGATATTAAAGAACACTTAATCGTTATCAGAAGTTTAATCAAAATCATTGGAGCCATTTTTCAAAAAACGATAAAAAAATAAATTAGTGAAAAACAATGATTTTAAGTAGGATTTTGGACAATTCAATTTTAGTGAAAACATTGCAGTAATATTTCCAGCATATACCAACCTTAAATATGTTAATCTGTTAGGTTAACCTTTTGTTTCTAAGTTAGGCTGTTTACACCCATACATACACATGGACACAGACCATTTTTCAAGACATTTTTACTATCAAAACGTTTCTCAATCCCTGTTCTCAATTCCCATTACAACATACTTCCTATATAGGTATGTAAACATGGAAAGAATTGAATTCTGTAATCAAAGACAAGTTATCAGATAAAGAACAAAAGATATGGACTTGCAGTCAACAATATAAGGAATTCTAATTAGATATTATAAACAAAATAAAAACTATTTTCCAATATAGGTCAAGCATTTTTGAAAAGAAATTGAAAAATAACATAAATGAAGTATAAAGTTTGAGAAGTACAATAGATATTGTAATAACATTTATTCATGTTAATGTAAATATTACAGTTTTCTTATTAAATAAAATAATTAATGATCATTTAATTTCATTGATTTTCATGATCAAATATTTAAAAATTAATTACAACCTAAAATAAAAACATAATTTAATATGACTCACTATACAATATCTAAGAAATTATGACATACTTAAGATAAATGCAAAATAATGTAGCCAGATAAATATTCAAAATAAAAATTATATTAATGAAATTACCTAAACCATTTAAGAGCTCAAATATATAGTAATAACTATTCACAAACCTATCTTGATGAACCTTCAGCAGCTTTAAAACCTACACAGCTTTCTGATAAGAATTAAAATTTATACAATCAAAAAAGTGAAAAACCAATCCTTCACTATTTAAAAAATTATTTATTTCTAAATGTTGGCAGAGCTATAACATGGAAATAGCAAGAGAACACAAATAAATAGATTTTGTTTTTGTAATCAGCATCGTAATATTAACATAAAACTATCTATTAAACAAATTAATAAATCTAAGATATAAATAGCATTATAAAAATATATAAAAGAAATTAATTTCACACACTATAGGTTGGTCAGTCACTCTTTAATCATCATCGATTAAATTTAGTGTAAAAGTGTAAAATTTACATCACTAGTCAAAAGGTACTTCCTGTTCGATGTGTTGACCGAGTATACTTGAGGAAAGATGCCTTAAGAAACATAATAGGCTAACAGAATCATAATTAATCAGTTAACAAACAGGATTTTCATCACCTGATTGCAGTTTCATGATTAGGGAAAGTGATAGAGTTAATGTTATGTGACAGGTTAACATATTACACCTGAAACTAAAAATCACTTCAATTTTCGGATTTTTCTTCATCTTCTGAGCTATCATCCATGGTACTAAGATTTCCAGAATTTTCAGTTTCAGCAATAATCTTCAAACATTCTTTAACAGTTAATTTCTGAGGTAGAATTTCCGAAAGGAAATTCAAACTTGGTTTGGATTGCACGAAGTCGGCAATTCCCTTATATTCTAAACTATTCTTTTTACTTTTGGCCAGTCCTTCCAAACTTATGTACTGGATGAACATTTCTGTACATTTGGATACCAAAAACAACGAATCTTGACCAATTGATTCACAGTCCGGAGAACTCTTCATAATCATCTTTATTCTACTTATAGGCAATTGTATTTCCTTACTTTTCTTAGACATCGTATTTACTTAATTATAAGCAAGCTATTAAAACTTAAAATTCGAAAACTATAACCACTAACATTACCTTTGTCTAGGAGCGGGAATCCAGAGAGGAAGGTATTGTTGCTTTCACCTTTCTACAAACAGCCTTTTCGTCATTAAAGTTTAAGAAAATAAAAAATAAGATGTACAGTGAAAATTATAAATAAATAAGAATTACAAAAATGTATTAGGCAATTGTATCTAAAAGGCCGAGCTAAGAAATAAAGGTAAAAGACAGAAAATAAGGAATTCCTTTCCTTTATTTTCTGTCGTTTGGTTTTTATTGTTTTTTATATCTACTTTTTTATTTGTTTTGTTTTATTTATAATTTTTCTCACATTTTAAACCATTTTTAGGCATACCTCAATTTACTTTTATTTTTTATTACCTATTATCTTACTTTGTTACTTAATTTTAGTTATTTGTATATTTTCTAGTCTTGCAAAGTGGGTTTGAAACGTTGGCTCACAATAAATAGTTTTCTTTTGACCGCACCCGGACCATCTTCATTTTATGTACTACACTCAGTCAATCAACAATCTTCCAATTCTTTTAAAATATAATAGAAATCACAAATATAACTTAGGACCTCGAATTAAATGCTATTTATTCATCCATGACACTTTATTAAGTGTATGATATGATCAGATTGTCATATTAAATTCAGTATAATATAAAATATTATAGAGGTTCCGATACCTTTTACGCTAGCTGTAAGATGTTCTAGCCTAGAAGAACATTTATCGTCTGTACAATTTCTTATTTCTATGGAATCTTAAGTCGTTTATCTTCCCTTGGTATTTAATTGATTACTCATACACAATCATTAACGAAGATTGCAAGAATATTAGGACTATGGTTGGTTGACGTACTTTTGAATCTTTCTTTATATTATAGTGACACCACTACCAGCTGGTCTGTACTGTAACTACTACAGTCGCCAAAACCAATATGGCCCGGCATGACACAACCTACCAGCTAACACGGTAACTACTGCTGTCATCAGGGAAACGTCGTATTCTCGTATTTGTGTTCTATTTGTATTCTTCCTTGTGTCTTACTTTAATTTCACACATGTAATAACTACATAAGATATAATAATATTCATAGATGTATCATTTGAATTAATAAAGATTACGATCGAATCTGCTGATTCACTTAAAGCTAACGTCTTACACGTAGAATCTCTCGATGGTCTTTAATAGCCCAGAGATAGACTAGGAGCAAATTGAAAGACCCAGTGCGAATTTCTGCTTCATAAAATTCTCCTTTTTTAGGAATTAGTGTGTAAGAGCCTGCATAGTGCATCGGTATATTCTCGTGCTACTTTTTTGGGGATATTTGAAATATTATGCTTCACGCTGCCTCCTTTGAATCTTCTCTTCCTTCTTTAACCTTATTTTCCTATCGTAAGGACCTGCGGCTAGAACCTAGTCAGGTCTTACATTTGGCTTTGTACCTACAAAGTTGTATTCAGTAGAACGAAGATTCCTTCCTGCGAGGACCTGCGGCTCGTACTATCCTATAGCATTAGATATAGGATATAAAAACGCTTAAGGCCAATATACGATCATCTTATGATGAAAGTATCACTGCGTGGATGTTTCATTCTTACAGAAGAAACTTGCCAACGAACCAGAACCCAAAACTATAATAATAAATTTAAATAAATAAATAAAGTTAAATAACTACTGGAAGGTATGTTTGAATAAAAAAGAAGGGCGAACAGAAGTTCTACTAACAAAATCACTGGTTGCTTTTATTCATATGTAATAAGTTTAAATTAGTAAACAAATGTTTCCCTTTATTTATTGTAATCAATAAATAAAGGAAATATTCATGAAACTTAATTGTTTCAGATTCTAAAACTAGCACATTCTAAAACTTTATAGTTTTAGGGATAATTGTTTAATAACCAAAGTATTGTTTGTAATATTCACTTCTTCGTATTTTAAAGAATTTTTGTTGAAATAAGTTTCAAAAACTAAAGATTTGATGATGATGATGATTATTTTTACTGTCTTTAGGTTGGCAGTTTTGTTTAGTTTGGCGGATATAGTGATCTTACATTTGTGGCCGGAGTGATATAAAATAGAAATTAAACTTGTGCTAATATATTACAGTTTAGTTGTGAGAGAATGTTGTGAAATCCTACTTATTATTCACGTAAGTCTCTCATTAAGTAAATCATTATTTTATAAACATTATGAAAAAGAGTTGCATTATCGATATGGCTATTATTGCACTTGTATATTTGCCTGTTAAACTTATAAAGAGAATTGTTTAAATTTTTTAAAACTAGATGGTTTCAAGCCTAATTTCTTTATTTTATATGTCTTTGTTAATTTAATTATTTTTATTTCAATGTAACACACTAAGTATGTGGATGCTTATTGTGTTTGAATGGAATTGATTTTAATCGAGTTTGACCTTTTGTCATGAAAAATAATTCCTAAACCAATTTTATTATTAAAGTTCCAGTAATATTTCAACTGACATATTTTTTCCTATTCATTTTGATTCCATCCTTATTATAATATATACTTAGTGAGGTTTTTCTTCATTACTTAATGCTCCACCCAATTGTTCCTAATTTACATGGAATTTAGGTAACTCTTTCCATCTATCTGTAAAGAATATTTCCTTGGATTATACCTTTACTGAAATGTTAACTCCTACCACCCTTCCTTACAATCTCTTTTGATACAAGTTCTCAATTCATTCTCAGCAGACAAGATCCCTTACCTAACCTTCATACTCTATCCCAGAGAACTAAAACCTACAAACTTTCTGACCAGATTTTAACCTGGCTGAGGCAGACATTTATTTTCAGTTATACCAGCTTTAGATGGACCCTGAGATTATGAGACCTTCTGAGCTTAATTTAAAATTATTCCTGTGAAGGGCTCGGGGGAGCCTTCATAGACTGGTGAGGTGAGTTTATGATCTATCAATGAGTTGGTAAAAAACCAGGCAATGGAGGTTAAGCCAGATTCTTGCATAACTCCTTTAAGAAATAGTACTTTCTTACATTTCTATTATCTTCATTATGTCAAAAATCAGTGCTTTTCAATTTGTTAATTACCTAGAATAATTATTAAGTACAATTAAGAAAACTCGAGGTTAAAAATTATTGGTTTGTAGAAGTCAATTTGTTTGCTTTTATTCTTTATTACTGGCCAACATTTTGTGTTTATTGATTAAATAAACAAAACACATTTCTTAATTATAATTGGAACAAAAGCCACTTGTCACGTTCGTTTATTTATTTTCTATTTCTTCTCTTATATTGTTGATACTTATTATTTTTCAAATTTCAAATATGTGGCATTACAATGTATGACTATATTTAGTTTTAATTGAAAGAATATAGTTGAGCTTATGAAGTAGATTGGAGGAAGATAGTCCGGGTGGCGGTCCATAAAGGTATCAAAATAGTAAAAGAAAACTATTTATTGTTAAACAACGTTTCGCTCCACTTTATATGGCTTCATCAGGGCCGATAAGAATGAAGATCTGCTACCAACTGGTACCAGTTCACAGAACTTCATTCTTATCAGTCCTAATGAAGCTCTGCAAAGTGGGACTAAACATTGTTTAACAATAAATAGTTTTCTTTTACTATTTTGATACCTTTATTGACTGCCACCCGGACTTTCTTCCTCCAATGTATTTAGTTTTTAGATTTTCAAATAGATCTACATCTATTGTTTTCATGTTTCTCCAAAAAAACATATGCAACGGAGAGGTGAGCAATTTTTTCTGAGCTTCCTCTGAAATGATTTTTTTTTTTATTCTTAGCTGCATTAATCATAGATTCACCATTTTATTGACACCATTGACTGGATCCATTAAATTTTCCTTTTTTTCTTTTTTTAATTATATGTATGCAGTGGTGAATGAAAGACATTCATTCACAACTTTTATGTATTCCAGTGATATTTACTGATCATTCTTTTAATTTATTTATTATTAGTGGTAAGTATGTTGGGCCATATCTCATTTCATTTCGGGATGGTTTATAATAAGTTTCCTTAACTCAGGAATCAATCCTTAATTATTTTACATATTTATCAAGATTTCTTTGTTCACTTCATCCTTACTCAGGAACATAATGTGTTTTGACATTTAAAAAAAATCTTTTCTTTTTGATAGCAAAAGATAGGTTTATAGTTCTTTAGAGTAGATAATGTAATTATAACTAGTTGAGTTGTATAGGTAAGGTTTAATCTGTCATTCTTATCTTTATTTTATTTCAGAATTGTTATATAGTTTTATTTTCAGTTTCTGAAAATATTTGCCCAGTTTAATATATATATAATTTTTTCTGATTGCAAACAGCATTTTTTCACATACATAATTTTTCTTACTTATCTTGAAAATGGCCTTGTTGGTTTATATATTTTGTAACTAATTAAAAAAAAATGTCAGTACCATTAATATATCAACTTAAACTTTTTAAAATGAATATGGTTACATTTTTTGTATTACATATATTGTTGGATTAGAGTTGTTTTATGACATTTGTACAAAAATAAGGTTTTTTTTAACAGCTTGTGTTGGTAACCATTTAGTGTTTCATGAATTGTTCAGAACTGACAAAGTTGCATAATTACCAATAATTATTAGTTAATTGTTGATAATTTCTGAATTTTGCCAATACTGAAGCGTAGATATGGTTCATACTTAGATAGATAGTAGAAAACCTCATCATTACTAAAATATCAGTTTACTTTTACCTCCAACCTGGCAGTATTTATTTATTATAGAAAGTTTATTCTCTTTTTTCATCCAAAAGCTCAGTTTAACTTTGAATGCTTTCTCTTTAAACATTAATTCATTTGTTTTAGTTATTTATTTTATATATAGATTAATAAAAGTTATCGTGGTTGTGTGGGTTTCAACATAATCTGTGTTTTTTCTATATTTAAATCCTGAAAAGAACTTTTTTTGTAAAAACAAGGGTATTCATTAAGTATTTCTCATACCCTTCGAATTAACTATTTATTTTCAAGTTTTGAAATCAGTGAAATTTTGTATCATTGTTATAAGCAAGGCTGTATTGCTACAAATAGTGTTAGTGATGGTTTTGTATAATAAACAATGATGGTCTGTATTTTTAGTAACTTAATAAGTATGTGAACTGCTATTATATTTGTTTTAATATAACAGACTTAGTTCCACTTCTAGAGTTGAATTTGAACCTTCCTTTAAACCTTGGCAAGAATAGAACCTGTCAGATTTACATAATCCAAATTTTCCGGTTCTTTTTTGAATTTGTATAAAGTCGGGGTCGGTGGTCTCATTTTCTGATGCCCCTCCTTGCCGCGGAGACCGGAAGACCCGAAGATGCTGCAACTTCAATGCTGCTCCAGCCTATGCACCATGCAAGCTAGGACCTGGCCTGCCCCTACCATCACGCCAGAGTCCAGGACATGCTGGCCAGCCACCGATCGAGACAGACATATTTTTTTCTGACACCAGCCGAAGATTCATGGTTTCCACCATTTCGCCCACCGCACACCTGGACGAGGGAAGAGGAGACGTCACCAGATAAGCACATAATTTCTATTATTCATGAGACCACCCAATGCTCTGTCTTATATCATATTATCGCAACAAATAATTAAAACTAACACAATCTGCCCCTCCAGGGAATTAATATTTGACTTATTTAAATATATGCATGTTATTAATGGACAGAAAGGGTCTCACAATTTCAACCACCCCTTTTCTACACTGGTTTTAAGTATCAAAAATTCAACATACACTCAGGACACCTAAAGTAAGAAAGGGACAAGTCCCGATGTAAACAGAACCACTGTTTTTTTCAGTTATTTGATCTTTTCCTGATAATTAGATCCAAAATAATAGATAAATGGAGACCTTTTTTTTTTGGAAATACTTAACATTATTTTTTGCTTTATAAAAGATATCACTTGATTGTTATTTATATACACATACGTATGATTTGATTTTTAAATTTGTAATTATTTTAATTTAAATTTCTATTCTTTTCTAAAAAGCAGTCTCTTGCCAGTTCCTATCTAGTGGTTTGCCTAAGAGAATTAAACCTTGTTATTTATAACACAAATTTAGATCTATATATAAATAATTGATCATATTGTTTCAAATTATGAAGAAGATGATCAGGGGTGCGGTCAAAAATAGTTGTCAACTATTTGTTTCACTTAACTACAAATAACTTATTCTTGCCATAAATTATGAATTTCAGCCATTTCATTTGAGTAATTATCTTAAAGCTACACTTGTTCTTCACACTACATTATTTAAATTTATATCGAGGTACTGACATAGTAACAACATTATACAAAATGATTGGCTCTCATAACTTTTATTAAATAAAATATTAATGCACAAAGAGATAATATATA
>NW_027105204.1:131382-173982 GCF_000696795.3 Halyomorpha halys | reverse complement strand
ATATTATTATATCACTTTACTTTGTTATGTATAAGGTATTGTGAAGCAGAGTGTGCTATACCACATTTATGAGAAAAATGAGTTAATTTTGAAATTTAAATTTAATAATGAAAATTGAAAGTATTAAAACATTGTAGACATGCCATTTGTTGAGGGTATAAAGAATTTTATTAAATTCGAAACCATTTTGAAGATTTAGCCAGTTTATCATATTGGATAAATATCTTTAAGTTTAAGTTGACATTGTAAGATTGGATCAAGTACCTTGTTCATACTGCCAACTGCTATATAATGCCTTGTTGTATTATATGTTAAACATATAATTGCTGCCTGAAATATAAGTATTCACTTCCAAAGCTGTTCTGAAACAGTTTGACCATAAATATGAAAAAACCTTTTAAACAGTTTTCCTCAAAATCGTAAATGGTGAAGTTGATCCACTCGGTTTCTCAATACCTCTTATGTGTGTAAATGTAAGAGAAAAATTAATGGATATTTAGGCTCTTGCTGAGGGAAAATCAGATTGATGAGAAAGGGAATTAAACAAAAAACTAGAGTTTAAACACTGCACTCAAGGTATAACACTGTTGATTTTCATAGCGTTAAATATTGTAACTGAAAATTTTTGGTTCTAAAGAAAGTAAGAGTTTAAGTCTCTTCACTCTGTTGTTCAAAAATTTTGCTTTGGTAGGTTACTTATAATAAAAAGGGACTGTTCTAGGCAAGGGAGTTTACAGGCACTTTAAGGACCTTATAAGTATCTGTTTAATTCCGTTCTTGATAAGTCTTGTTAATGCTTATTTGAGAGAAAGTGTTTTTTTTTCCAGTTTTAATGAATTTTTGTGATATATATTTCTTTTTTTTAATTTTTTGAAACGTTTTTATTGCAACAGAAAATTTTCTATTATTTTTTTCTTTATATTTTTGTCTTATTTATAGTTTCATGCGTATAAATTTTATATTCTTTTGGATTTAATTATTTATTTTTATTTTTGAACTGTTGTGAACTCCTTATTTTAAAATAAATTCAGAAAAACAAAACTTTTTTATTGATAAGATGTAAAAAAATCCAAAATTTATACCTTTAAGGTGTTGCACAATTTCCAATACCTTGGCTCAATTATCAGTGAAACAGAAGAAATCAGAAGGAGAATTCTGGCTGAGAATTATGTATATTTCTCTACTGCTAAATTGCTGAATAGCAAAATGGTTACCCATAAAACAGAGATTGCTCTATACAAAACACTGATTCGGCATGTGCCGGCATGTATGCCACATACACATGTGAGGCTTGGATAAGAACGATTCTCAATTGGTGAATAGATTTGAAGGGCGTATCCTCAGATGCATCATAGGGCCAGTCCAGGAAAGTGGTATATGATGAAAAAAAAATGCAGAATTCACTCTGTTATGACATGAGTATATTCTCTTTTACTAGAATACAAAGGTTGAAGTTGCTGGTTCACTTGCACAAGATGGAAAAGGGAAGGACGGTATATGAAAATTTTCCTGATGGAATAAAGCCAAAGGGCAGATGGAGAGATAACCTCCGGGTCGATCTCAAGAAATTGAAAGTAAGTGTGGCACCTACTCAGGGCCGAAACGAATGGAACTAAAATATTGCTTTAAGCAAGGATTGCTCTAAGCAATCTGTTACACCAATAGTAGTGACCCCGTTATGTCAGAAATGGTGAGGAAGGAGGTAAAAAATATTAAGTAAAATACTAAAGTTCACATATTACGGTTTGCACACTGCCATCTGTCAGCTCAGGCCACCTCTGATTGGTATAGCATTGGAGCCTCCAAAATTAAATTATTTTATTATTATTCTATACTTCACTTTTAACAGTAATCATAATTCTGAAGTAAATTCATGGTCATTCCCATGATTGAAGGCCTTTTTACTTATAAATGAAATGAAAAATATTTTCATTATTCTGGGACATAATTCCTTTAGAACAATTTTAAGTATATTGAAAGTTGTCTAGGGCAGTATGTGCATACAAAAAAATAAAAGTTAGTGGAGATTACTAGTTTTAAAAGGGCTTAATTTGTCCTTGAAAGAGTATAATTAATATACTATTGTAATAAATCTTTTAAAAACAACTATTTTTGAAACAAATTATTTTCTTCACTAAACCGTGTAAAAAATAAGTTAAGGCACTTGATGGATGAGAAAGTCTTATTGATGTCACCTTAATGAATGAGTAGTGTAATTTACCGTAAATATTTATTTGTCCGGAGCTACATATATCTCAAAATTTGCTGTGGTTAAATCGAGAAAAGGTTTTTAATTTTTTTTTTTATCATAGGAAACTGAGAACCTCTAGATAACATTTTCAATGGCCCCCATGCTACCTTAATCCACCTCTGAACCCTTAGTAGTATGCAGCAGGCAATTGAACTCCCTTCGGTGTAAGGTCGCCCAACAGTTTTATTGAATATTTGTCTCAGTTGTGATTAAAATTTTAATCCTTCAACATTACTGAGATCGGCAATAAAACAAAAAACAAATTTCCGAAAAACAATTTTTGTGCAATGCAGGTGATTTTTTCAAGATCAATCTCAACCAACAGGTTTTCTTTCAATTAACATAAGAATACCAAATTTATAGAGGCTAGGTGTGTCCTAGGAATGTTGAACCTATTAGGATGACTGACAGCTGATTAAACAGTGTAACTAATTATCTACTAGATTCTTACTACCAGGAGATACTAGTGCAGCTCCTTACTCACTAAACCACTTCACTTGAATCTTCAACACTCCTCTATTGTTAATTGTCAATAGATCTGAATCCTAATTTGTGATCGTGGAATAAACTGCAGTGGATTTTGAAATAAAATATTGATTTAGGATAAATTCCTGCTTCCTGCATACTTATGATTATTATTAGTTATTGATCCAACCTCCCATCAGTGACCAGGAGGTCCTAATATTATTATTCATTGATCAAGTTCAGCCATCCATTATTGTCAACCATCCAGCTGTATAAATTCTCCTTCTACATTATCTAGGCTTGTTCTTCTTACTTCAAATATTTCCCTTAAATCTTACTTGTGGATATGCTTATTTTTCCTATTAAGTCTGATTTCTTAACTTTAGTTGTGATATCTTTTGCCATGTATCCTTTTTCTGTATCTTCCCTATTCTTTTATTCACCCTTAATAAGAATTTATTAATCACAAATTTATCTCTCCTAAAAATGCAGGATTGTAATAGATTATGTGGTAAGCCAAAAAAAAAATTGTTACTGCTTTCATAAATAATTACATTATGGATTATTGTTTTACATATTGTATCTTTTCAACTCTTTCTATAGTTTTTTGGGAAAAAAAACAAAAACTTTTTGAATATTTCTGGGGCATTACAATTTGCAGTGGTTTTTGATAATGTCTATTTTATTTGGTTATTGACAGTCGATATTATGAACTTAATAATATAATAATATTGGAGGATACTTCAGAATAGTGGTTTGTTTCACATTTTAATGTACTGGTTTAGAATTTTTCAAGTTCTTTATTTTACTTACTTCATTGATGAAAGTTAAAGCATTCTTAGGTAAACTTTCTTCAATTTTTAATGTTAATGCTCCACTTAGATGTTGCTATGAATTGTATCATTTAGTTCCAGATATCTCTAGCCCTAAATGATTCTATATTGAATAATATAGGTGCTTCCAGGTGATTTATTAGTTCAACAAAAATATTAAATTCAATCTACGATAAAAATTTTTCATTTGTTTCTATTAACCAAAAAAATCTGGCTTCCAGTTGCTGATCAATGACCTAAGAAGGACTACCCTAAGGAGGGTGTAAGTAGGAGTACCTGATTCTTCACTTGAATATGTTTGTGTCTAATCTTTAGCAGTCCATGAAAATATTTCAGAGGGAGTCTGCAAGGCTAGATATATCTCTATGAAATATAAGTTTTGAAATTTATACTGTAGCTTATGTGACTGTTATAAGTTCTCTTATATTCTTATCAATTAGTATTTTATTCTTCAAAATACTGAATGAAATTGTTGTTTTTATTATTTTATTTTTATACCAGATGGCCTGGTGGGGCTTACATGGTTGATTTAACTTATATGTATTTTTTAACAGTTGATTATGAGGGGGTATAGTCATACAAATGACACCCCTAACTATACAAAATGTTCTTATTAAAAGAAAAAAAAGAATAAAATAAACAGATAAGAATAATGCTTTTTAATAAAAGAGGAAAGTAAAATTAATAACAAAAAATAATGATATTGGAACACTTAAATAAAACAAACAATTGTCTTCTATTAGTAAAAAGAAACAAGTTAATTTGAAAAAGGGAAGAGAGAAGAAAAGAGAAGAGAAAAAAATAATCAAAAAATAATAATAATAATGAATAAATAAAATGAATAATAATAATAATAAGTGAATAGAGGCAGTGTGACTATGAATTAATTTTAAATTTATTAAAGATTTATAAAAGAATGTCCTGCAGCAGTTTGGGCTTCAGTCTTTGGGTTGAGGTTGGGTTTCCCAGGTTGTAGGTCACTGCTCCTTTAACTGTGGGCATCTGGGAGTGGAACTTCATGAACCGTTTTTTGATATAATCCTCTATTGACTCCATTTGTATTTCGCGATGCAATTGGCTTATTCTTATGAACCAAGGAATATTAACTGTGATTCTTAGGACTTTGTTTTGAAAAGATTGTAATTTTTTCTTTTTCGTGAAGGATGCCGCTCCCCAGACTTCACAGCCATGGCAATGGCAGCAGGATCAGCAGTGGCCTGAGGATTGTTTTAAATATAAGAACAGTTGTTTCTGGTTTTAGTTACTGAATGAAATGAATTAGTTTTTACAATCATACTTAATAATTTTATCCATTCTTTTATTAATTACTAGTTTTTGTTTCTTAAATATGGAAATATTAAAATTTTATCTTTTCTTATAGATTGTACCATTTATTTATTATACCTTAATTTTCTGTCGACAGACAAGAGAATATGTATAACCAAGTTCTGGACTAGTATACAGTTACTTCTATTGGTGTCTTTGCATAAGGTCCGTTATTATTTTTTTTTGTTAAACTAAATTGTTAAAACGATGACATCACCAAGGTCAGGGTTAAAAATAGGGAGGGGTAGCAAAGGATACACTTGCCCTGGACAGAAGAATTTAGAGGGCAACAAATTTTGATTGAAATTTTGTTTTATAGATATTTATTGTTTAAAATGTTTGTTTTTTAATTTTTTTTTTTGTTTTGATCTTAATTCAGACAGTAAAATGAGGTAATGTTATGAGATGATGATTTATTTTAAAAAATGCTAACTAAAAATATTCCTAAGGTTTTAATTTTTCCCATTGATTATGAAATACTTGTCTCTTTTTTAATTTATTGAAACTGAAGATAGGGAATAAATAGGAAAAAGGCAACCAAGTAAATAACAACTATAGTATAAAAGTTTTTAGCACACATTTATTTTTATAGATTGATATTAATATAACGATAATTTATTTACAGAAATTATTGGTTGAATGCTCCTCTTTATTTCTTTACAAATTCAATATAATATATACACAAATAAAACATTACATTACCCTGTAAATGGATATAAATATATTTTTATACTACAGAGTTACAACACAAATACAAATATATCTATCGTATACGAAAATATATATGACTAGTACTCTTTGTTAGCTTGATATAAGAGGTTAACATACATTATGAATCTGTTTCAACAGTATTTTAATATTTAAAATTTGGTGTGTATTGATACATATTTAATATATGTGTACCTATTAATATATCTTCTACCTATTGTAGAGTAAATGTTTTTGTAGTTGTTTGCAAACATGACCTGTTTGCGGTATTAACCACATAATAAATAAGTTTAACAATTAAATAAATGTTTACACCCGAAAATTACACAATATTATATACAAAGAAGACTAGATACAAACTAAGCCTAAGGAACTCATGTACACTCACTGGGGCTGACTCTACAGGTGCAACAATAAGTTGACTACCATGGGTTTTTAAATATTAATAATTTAAATTGTTTACTCTTATATACAACTACTTCACGTACCTTATGAATAATGGCAGTTCATTAATATGGCACATCATTTACAAATAACATTTAAAATATTTACAATTAACAATTATTTTATTACATACACACACGCAGTCATTTTTGATATGATAGATAATTGTGTAAATAACATATAATATGAATATATTGTCATTTATTACGTATATCAAGTATAGATTAATAGTGATAAATATTACAAAACAATCTATTTACAACTAGGTATTTAATTCTCATAAATATTGGAGCTTTTCTGGTAACTTAAACTTAGTCAATAGCACCATGGAAACTAAAAATGTATTTTGTATATGCTGATTACTACAGTTATTTCAATTCAATTTAGGTTTTCAAACACATAGTTAAATTTTCCTAACTTTTCCAAGTCAATAGCTATATTGTAATTCTTTCCTTCTTCAAATGATTAAATATTGTAATACTTAAAGATGGCAATATGTAAATATCCTTTTCCTAATTTACAAGTGTTGAAGGTTTGTCTTTTCAAGAAGCAAATGTTGAACAGATGGCTTCAACTCTGTAAACAAACACCTCCCATCTTACCACCACAGCTTAAAAAATAGCTCCCACCCGCTTCCAACTTTTTTCCTACATTATTTATTCAAGGGAAGGATTCTCTTCTTAAAGTATTTATTGTTAAAGAACATAATTAATGGGTATAGTTAATGAGTCTAGGTTGTTTATGGTTGCTTTACTTTGAATGAAATATAATTTGAAATATTAAATGAAAATTATTTTAAAACACAAGATTTTGTTATTCTGTTATCAAGAGGAAATTTCGGAATTTTTAAACCCTCCAATAGTATGGTTAATATACATAAAAGCATTAGATAAAATCATTGATCTGTTCTAACATGTTTAGTAAAACGTGAAATTATAGATAATTGATAAAATAGGTTTATCAGCAAATTAATCTTCTATGGTGATCGGTTACGAATAAATAGCTTATTTTTACTCCAGGTTTTTATTTTTCAAAGAATTTATTTTTTTCTGTTATCAAGTAATGCTGTCACCTTGTTCCCCTTGAGGATTAAAAATACTAATCATATCTGAATGTAATGACTTCAGACGTGTTCACCTGAAGGGCCTTCATAATAGAAGCAGGAGAAAAATTCCCATAACATCGGGCCTGCTTCATTGGCTGAGGGGAAATCCGATTACCCCTTTCCCTGAGGCACCCTAATCTCCTGACACTTAGCCCTTCGAGTTTTCACGCTTACATTGCCCTTGGCCCATCTTGGACCTAACTAAATCAGAAAATGGCGGCACTCGTACCATCACCCTCCCACTGACGCTTAGTATTAATCATCATGGCCCACCCTTCACCAATTATCCTGTCCCTTCACATCTTTCCCCAAGTTGCTCCCTCTCCTCACGAACGCAAAGAGTAATTTACTTTTAAAATTACAGTATTTTGTTCAACAAATGCTTCTTGAAAGCCTTAATATATCAAGTTTTTTTTTTAAATCGATTTAAATTAATTTGGTTAAAATTAGTATTACCAAAAAAGCATCCACATTCTAGGATCTGTCTAACGAACTACTATTTGTTTTAACAACAAGAAAAAGACCTTATAATACATTTCTACAAGAAATATTTTTCAATTTCAATTGTCTTAGTTCTGTCATTATTTCGCTGGTGGAAAGTCCTTTATTTCCATTTTATCAAAACTGTGGCTGGAATGGATTATTTTACTTTTGTAATGAGACAAATATTCTTCGTTAATAATCTACGAGTTCTTCAACATTCATTTATCTCGATTACAAAACTTCTTAATATTCGAAGGTAACACTATAAATGCATGAATGTCATTTAGTCGGTATACATTACGCCGCCCCTGCCCAGATTGTTTCTCTTTTATAAACTTTCATACTCGTGCCATGACTTATGATGGGAAAAGCTGGTATCGGCATGGGACGCTCGTTGCCGCCCACAAGACATGACCGCCGGCGTGTCCCCGCGCACGGCGGATCTTAGAGGCTAGACTGGGCCGTAGTTGCTCAGCGGGGTGGCCCTCTGCTGTCATACGTGGCTCAAGGGTCCTTTGTAAGGGTACTGGTGGAAGGGTGCCACGTGGGGGCCGCTGAGCAGGCTGGAGCTAGCAGCAACCGTAGAAGCTGCTAGGAGGGGCTTCTTTCTTTGCTTAGCGTCGGGCCTCGGAGCTGGTGCGCAAAGCCTTCCCCACAGCCGCCTCCAAGAACCGAGCGTCTTTCCAGTCCATATCCACACTCCCGATGTTATACCTACAGCCAGGGCCATAAAGTATTTCAGCATGATGACCGAGTGCAGTGGTCTTATAATCTGTTCTCTGCAAGGGCAGACTATGGGTGACATCCATTCTTCTTGTAATGAGCTTTCGTACAAATGGCATCCAATCACAATTGTTGCTGGCACGGTATACAGAACCGAGAAAATGCCTATGCGAATCATCAGCTTTTCTAATTTGTTAGTCTTTGCTCTTCCTCCTTGTTGTTTTATAACATTTCTTATTCTGAATAGCGATACGAATCCACCAAGAAGAAATGATGTACCTAGCAATAAATAGACTAGAAGCGGGCCTAGCACGAACAGCCTCAAATTGTCGGCGTTTGTCGAACCGACATAACAGATTCCTGCCACTGGATCTCCGTCTACTGCTTGCATTACAAGGACTCCAACAGATTTCATAGTCGGGATGAACCACGCTGCTAAGTGGAAGTACTGAGAATAGCCAGCTATAGCTTCGTTACCCCATTTGAGACCAGCTGCCAGGAACCAAGTGAAAGAAAGAATCACCCACCAAATAGATGAAGCCATCCCAAAGAAGTAAACCAGTAAAAACACGAGAGTACACGGTGTAGGTCCTGAAGCGTGATAACGAATAAGTTTTCCATCGCAAGCGACTTCATCATGGCCAAGGAGTACTCGAGTCAAATACCCTAGACTAACCATGAAATAACACAATGAAAGAAAGACTATTGGCCTTTCAGGATACTTGAATCTTTCAGTATCGATAAGGAACGTTGTCAATGTCATAAGTGTCGAAACGCAGCATAAGGCAGACCAAAGCGTGATCCACACAGATGCAAATTCTCTTTCTTCATGGGAGAAGAACACTCCATGACAGGGATATCCACAATTTGGCACATGGTTTACTGAAGTTCTGTTATACAATAAGGGGTTGTTCATTTCAATATTGACCAATGGTGCATTGCAACGGCAAGTACAGTCCTTTTCATTGCACTTCCGGCCCCGACATTTTGTAACTTTCTTCGTCGGTTTCGGACTTTCTGTCCTGTTGTTCATTTCCATACACAATGTTTCAGGGTCTTCTCCTTTTACTGGAAATTTTTCGCATGCCATTCGCTCTGGCCATTGGAAACCGTACTGTTGCATAATTGGTGCGCATCCTGACCTGGCACGTTCGCAGACGGACCTACATGCAGGCAATGGTTTGTGGTAGTCCACGATGCAGATTGGAGCGTAGACCGAGCAGAGGAAGAACTTGAGGTCTGGTGAACATTTTATCTCGACGAGAGGCCAGAACTGATGTACTTCAAGTCCAGCTTCATCCTGGCTGTCGTGGTTTAGCTCATTGGGCATAGACGTGAGATTGTAGCCGATTCCTCGACACATGGGGATGGTGATCTCCTCGCAGCGCTTTCCCGAAGGAGGATCGATGATGGGGGCCAGGTCCGCCGCGACCGCCTGCAGCACGGCCAGCAGCACAGCTACCGTGAGCGCCACCATCCGGCTACCCTCTCATCTGCAACATCACAACAGATTGTAGTTAGAGATACATAATATCTTTATCATATAAAATAAGCAAAAGAATTCGAAAAGCAGCTTCAGTTATATCTGAAGTAATAAAATTATTTTTGATGGTGTTTTTAAAATCTAATTACTAATGATAAAAATTTAAAATCACCCATTGCATTTTTGGAACGCAATTACCAAAAGTTACTCCATATATTATTAATGAAATAATTAATAATATGATATGAGTATTATTAAGTATTAATATGATATAAATGAATAGCTCTGAGCAAGTAAGTGACAACCACGGTAATGCCAACATATTTATGGAATGTGAACTATATGAAACATTAAAGAAGAATTGTAGAATTTTTTGTAACTGCTCTATTGAAAAAAATGATACATAATATTTCCTATCATTTACTTGTCCCAAGCTTTTCAAATATTAATATAAATTAATAACTAATAACATATAAACATTATTAATAAAATATTAAAATAGTTTTTATAATAAACGTATGTATCAGTAATAATCTAACACGAGAAAATGGAAGGATTTAGATATATATTATTTAAATGTCTTATATAAAGTTTATGATGACAGTTTGAGAACTCACATTGGTGTCCAAATGTTCCCATTTACTAATGAATTCTTGGTCTTATTTTTGTAATACTGTTGGTTTTAGATTTATTTGAGGTCGATTTGTATATAAGCATACGTATTGAAAACTATTCGTGTATTTTTAGAGAAAAAAAAAATTAGTATATTTAATGGAATTCCGGGATAGAATACAATCCCAAGTTGATTCCAATAGAGCTATAGATTGTTTCTGTTGGCTAAATTTGCTCTCCTATTAATTGCGAACAACCATGAATAATTTTTTTCAATCTGATCAGTAATCATATCTTGAAGTAAATTGATCATTGAGAGATCCGACATGGCGACGGGGCTTGATATGTACCGTGATTGGAAATCTAGAAGGAGAAGTGTGACTTGGTAGTAAATTGAATGATAGATAGCGTTGACAAGGGGCGCTGATTGGCTGAGCACAAGTGGTGTTAGGGCCTTCTCGACCAATCATTTACTAACAAGAGAGCGGAAACGATATCTTCCGTCTGCTCATCGTACATTTGTGACTCAGATCGACCGGAAAATAGAAAGCCCCGTAGGAAGAGTTCATCGTTTTCTAAATTGCTCTTCATTCTTCTTTTGATCTTTCTGCATCATCTTCCATGTTCGTCTGTACTATGACTATATGTAAACTAATTTACTTTTTAACGTCAATTATAATAAATTATGCAACATTAATTTAATTATTAAATGCAACTTTTTTTTTTAAGACCATTTCAATTCACAAACCCTAGGTTCACATTCATCTATTAGTTACAAATAATAGAGCCTTTTGGGTATTTGAAGCAAAATGAAGAAATACTCATCGTATTTAGAATGAAAGAACACAATTATTTTGAGCAATTTAATATGCCCCTGTTCTTTTAAACCGATAATTTTTTGCTCATGGTCAATATCTTACGATTGAAAAGAAGTTTACATTAATAACACGGACCATCTTTCTGTTATTATTAAGATAATATCTTTATTCAGCGATCTTCCCGGAAGTTTACTATATAATATTATGTGCATCTCTAAGCGTTACAAGAAATATTTAATTATAATTATAACTATGCATAATAAAGCAAAGTATATAAATAATTTAACAAGCAGAGAAAATAAAATCCGGTTAGGCGTTGACGTTAATCATTTAGCCGAGAAGATGTGGCGATGACAAATCACGCGGGAACTCCAACACACGTGGCTCCACGGCCTACATGAGAACTGCCTCTTGAATATGATAAACGTCTCCTTCTTATTTATCACGAAGGCTGAGCTTTTTTTTTTTTTTTATTTTAGTTTTTCTTCTGGGACCGAGTCTATTTTTATAACGCATTCGATTTATCATATCGAATTTATGCCTTTATGTAACCAGTTAAGATAACAAGCTTCTGCAAAACATATATCATTCAGGTGTGAGTTGTTCATACTTATTTGCATTTTACAACCTCTCTGTGGCTTGTTTTATTATGCATGATATAAAAATGAAGCCTTCGCGAGGATAAATATTTAAAGGAGTTTGATACAAAAAAAGTATGAATCCTTCCCGGTGTGTTCGGATTCTGAAGCACATGTAAAAGTTATTTACAAACAAAACAAATATTCCAACAATTTTTCATATTCTACTAGAAACATTAATAATGTAAAATGTAGGCGGTCAAACCTATAATGTATGAACATTTGTTATTTTGTGTTCTAATGGCTCCTGTAATTTATTAGAGCATTAGAAGAAAATCAAATTTGAAAAGTAATCCACAAATCTTGAGATTTATTTGAACCTATATTTGGATTAAGTAACCAATAGACAATTTTGTGAAATTTTATAAGCTATGACCATAATTTTTTTTCAAGGATTTTCATTTCATAAAATAAACCCGAGGCATGTAGAGCGTTCCTCTGTGTCAGGTAGTTTGGATTTTGTTAGGAAATTAAAAACATTTCTGTACAGCTTATAAAACAAACAAATATTAGTTGATTCCTATTGAGTTTAATTTAGCTATTTTAATTGAAATTTACTATTAAACTGAAAGCTAACAAAAATAAAATATAAAATTTATTATTGAAATATTTTTATTTTCTGTACTAAAAATAGGACAAAAGTATGATTTACTAGACAGATTATAGGGCTGAACATACTCAGTATACAGACTAATCTAATGCAAACAAGATTTAGTTTCGAAAATCACGGACTTTCTAAGTTAATACCTGTTATCGTTGAGTTGGTATCCTTGGGCTTTATTTGTACAGATTTCAAATACAACTTGTTCTATCAGTTGGAAATATTTTTTTACTAAGAATTAGAATTAACAAAATATTAAAAACGTTATTCATGGTAATGATGAATTGACAATATGACTAACAAGGAAACCTGGCTTGCATTTATATTTCGTTTTTCACTCGAAAACTGATCGTTATAGCGCTTATAACGAAGTTCGGATACAATAACTTCTTTATATCTTACCATATTTTACACTGTTTTAATTGGGTTCTAAAATTTCTTAACTATTCGAGTTTTCATATTCTTGTAAGGGATGAAATCTATTCTCTCCTTCCCATGTAACGACATTACTTTGTGAGGTAAGGACACCATGGACTACTAAGGGTTAATTAATGAATTGACAGTTTAAAACTATGTTCTTGTTTAGAACCGGAGTTATCCAAAAGAAGAAGATGAAAATTGTCTGCATGTAAATTAAAAAAATCAAGAGATGTGTCAGATCCCAAAGAGATATGCTAGAAATCTTTCTCACAAGATTCGTTACTTTATTTCTTGACGTATCAGAGGAGTTCATTAGAGTAAGAGTGAACAATAGTTGGTTTTAACAATATTTGAGCTAATATGTTCGTATTTTATAGAAGAGTGTGTGTAGTAGGCCTGTTTATGTTTGAATCTTTCATCTCATTATGTGACCAATCGGCTTTGCCTAATCCGCCATTATTTAAAAAATCGTCTAAATCCCCGAGAGTAGCTGTCAAGCTGTCAGGTAGTAACTGACAGACCAATAGCGACTCAATATTAAGTTGTTAATCCTCAGCTTTTAAAATTCTTCGACCTCTTGGTAAGGACTGATGCTATCGCGAGGTACAGGTACAACACAACTCTTTATCGGGAGGCGATTAAAACCTGTTTGTACAATTAACATAGCTGCCTGCACCTCTTGGGCTAGGCTCTCATTAGTATTTTCAAATATTATGGCGTTTATTGAAAATATTTATTGAACATAAATTTGAATAATCAACCATAATTTATTTAATCATTTTTTTTTTCATATTCGCAATTCGTCAAACACAACACTTCTTAAGTTATGATTATAATTAGTTATAGTTTAAAGCTATAACTACTGTTATAGTTATAAACGTATAAATGTTGATTATAGTTTATAATTATATTTGCAACTATTAAAATAATAATTCATCTAAATGAAAAAGATTTATGAGCCTCTCATGAATGAAATATATGCATTTTAGTTGATTAATAATGTTCAACACAATGTAAGTTGTCTCAATAAAATTACATTCCTTAATTTTTTTTTTAATAATAGAAAGCTTTTTGAATATTTTCATATTTTTGTTAGTAATAATTGGTCATTTTGAATTCGTTTAGTGGCAATAGGGTATATATGAAAATTCAAATGTATAATGGGATAAATTTTCAGCTAAGTGGTAATGGCAACTCACAATACACAGGTATCTTTACTCCTTTTACTGATAGGAATTGTGAACTTAGATTAACAACAAAAATTGTATTAATAACTTATTTGTCTATTTAATTCGTTTCCAGATTTGATAAAAACCGGTAGGGTCATTTAACATGAAATGATTATTTGATTTATATATTGTACAAGCAATGCAGTTTTTAAACCCCATCATAGTTCATACTAAGGGATGAAATCTGTTGACATTAATTGTAACTGTAATTTGTTGTTATTTTATGTAGAAGAAATGATTTTTAAGTCTGTTTTACTCTATAAAATATGACTTGCTCGTACATAATATTTGCAAAAAAAAATCTTGATATGATTAAAATTAAAATATTTTTAAAGTCTTTTCTTTTTCTACTGATTGGTTGGTGGTTTTATACTTTCGCCGAAATATAATCCATTAAAGTTCCACAACAAAAATAAAATGGTTTTGGGAAATAATTAAAGATTTTCGAGTTTGAATTAAAATTGAAAGTCCCTTGGATGAAGCGAAGTTGATTCCAATCGGGTTGGTTATTTAACTCCGGTATTGACCTTTAGTTCAATTGTTTATTCAGTGTTTGGGGTTGGTATTTAAAAGCTGTGATGCTCGTATACAATTTTCATCGGAGGTGTCTCGATTAATAACTGACATTAATAATGATAAAATATTTCATTTATATTAGTTATAAGTAATAGAAAATATTAACTTAAATTTAATTGAAATAATATGAGTATATTAAACGAAGACGAATACTCAAAAACTTATGTATTAGATATTTTGCTTAACTGTTTCAAAAAGGCCGATTCCATTTCCAATAACTGGCGTTCAACCCTTAATATAAGGGGATACGTAAAGAATAATTGGAAGATACTATAATATTAACTTTAATTTATTAGTTTTAAGGAATAGATTGCCTTCACGTTAATCTGCTGATTATCTTGTTTATTAGTACTAAATTACGTTTAATATGTATTTTTTTAAGATCTCTACCGATACTATACAAATTTTACAACTATACCACACCCTCACTAATAATTGATTTTCCACTAAACCTATCATGAGAGAAAAGAGGAACCCAAAGTAGAATCGAACCGGACCCTTGGGTGCTGTTATTGCTTCAAAGCAGCTCCATTGTGGAGGCGGCAACTCCTGCCTAAGAAATCCCATCCGAGGGGCTTTACTGTACAAGTTTCCCCCCTAACCTTCCCCCAACCCCCAGGCCTTTCCTCTTTAGGAGCTTCGTCATTCCCCAGTGGGCCTCCCTTTCGGAATGGAATCGGGGAGGTAAACACGTAAAAGCCCGCTTGATTTACCCCCTGTCTGGAGGGGATAGGGTGTATTCCATCGAAATTGTAAGATTTCCCAGGCTGTGGATCCACTGTAATTATCCCGAAGATCAACACACCATATAATGTATACAAAATAAGAATCTTACTCGATATTTTTTTCTAAAATATGCCACTTGCAAAAGAAATTTTGTTGAAACAATAATTGATGTTTTGAGTGGGAAAGGGTTAAGCAACGTTAAACGTTTATACTACTTTATTTCTGTATAAACTCGTTTTTAGGTTTTGTACTTCACATTGAGAATATCGATATTCAAGCTTTGCCGTGACCCATGACCTCACGCTCAAACTACCCCTCCGGACTCCCCCTCCTGCGCGTGCCACTCCCTTCCGACGGGTGAAGAGGGTAGGCTTTGTTATGAAACATTAAAAAAAAAAATCACACGTTTTGCTCTTGAGTACATCATTCATTGAAATAGTTGGAGTAAATGATAGAAGAAAAAAAATAAAGAATCCTCGAGTGTTTGTTAACTAATAGTTTTTTGTTTATTAACCTACTTCCTCTTGATTCAAAGTGGATAATATTGATACCTAATCTCATGATTTTCCGATATAATTGGTACATTTTCATTAATTTTTATCGGCTGCTGTATTTACCGACCAGTCCTTACAGTTGTAATTTGTATACAGTTTCAGAAGTATTCTGAATTTATTGAAGTTTACATTTCCACTTATTTCTTATCATTTATTTATTTATTAGGATTGTTTTAAGTTATTCCCTGCAAAAAACAAAATAAAAAATAATCTAGTTTTAGGGCTTTTTAACAAAACACTAAAATAAAATTAAAAACATAAAATTATTCGGAAATGATTAAATCTCATTGTTTTCTAGTATGAAATGTTTACATTTTAACTTATCCTCTACATAATTGTATGTTCCGAATATTTTATTTTCAAAACTTAAGTTACATCGTACCTGGAGCTTTTAAAATATGACGTAAACATAAATTCAACATGGGTCAAGTGGCTTTGAATGTTTTTTCAATATGTACCTACTTAAATTGTAAGGTATATCGTTTAATATTCTTTTTGTTATAAATTATATTTTCGTTAGATAACATTTTTTGGTTCTTCACTACTGAGCTTGTTCTTTAAAACTAATTTAGTAATATATAAGAGGATGGTCAGGGTTGCGGTCAAAAGTGAAACAAAAATAGTTTACAACTATTTATTTTCCGACGTTTCACCCCACTTTCCAGGGCTTCATCAGGGCTAAAAATAAATCAGGGCTTTTTAGTCCTGATGAAGCCCTGCAAAGTGGGGCGAAACGTCAGAAAATAAATAGTTGTAAACTATTTTTGTTTCACTTTTGACCGCAACCCTGACCATCCTCTTATATATCAATTTTTACGGTCAACTATATATACATATATATAATTTAGTAATAGATGGATTAAATTACCTTTGAAAATATTTTTTTAATTAAAAATAAAAAGTAACTGGCAAAAATAGTTAATTATTGTTTGTACAATATAGTTGGTGTAAAAGAAGATAGTATTTATTTAATCAACACGATAATCAAAATGTAACGTTCTAATTATACGATTTTTTTAGCTGTAATGTTTAGTCATCTATTCATCATTTAAAAATGTATTATGAATCAATGATAGAATAGATTCTGTGCAAATATTATTAATCAATTTTAGGATATAAAATTACAATAACTCCTTTATACAAATAAATAAAATTGTATATTTGTATGTACTCAAATATAGTACAATCATATTTCTTTTTATGCACCTATGTCTGAGCCAAATTTACTGTTTTTAAGTTTTGACAAAATCAATATCTATTATTAATTACTTATAATTTCACAAGTTTGTCGATGCGTTAATTTTGTTCTGGTGCAAGTAAATAAAAAAAAAAACTTATATTCGCGAAAACATAACTTAAACTGGTACTCTTATCATCCACTCAAATATAACATGATGCAGTTATACGATACAAAACCGATCATGAAACACAAGCCTCTTGGTTGTTGGTAGCCGTTGTAATGCGATCCTTTTGTTTCAACGATCTTTCTCAGAGATTTAATGCCTGCGTAGGAGCTTACAAGAAATACAGCTTTTGAAGCTTGTAGATATATCCTCCTCGCCTCCTTTTATTATGCTAAGAAGAAATAATCTACCAACACTGGCGTCTGGTGTCTCAGGTAGAGTAAACTGCATTTACATCGCGGTTTCTTATCTCGGATCAGCCCACTCAGTCATCAGAGTGTATTTACTGCCGGGTAGAGGTAGTACTTTCAGTGTGTTGACGTTGAACAGAAAAAAACAATTAATGCCATACCATCTTTTGCAGTATTCATGTTGGGTTATGAAATATATTCAGGCTATATGAATTTTTTTCTTTTTCTTTACCAGTCCTTAGTGGAGAATTGTTTCTGCATCATTTAATTTTATTATGACTTAATAAAAGTCAATTTGAGATCAATTAATTTTTTATGCTTAAAAAAAGCATTCTCTTTTTGATTCACTACAGATGGTACATAAATTGTGGCTGCGGTAATATGAAATTTCAGATCTGCCACAATTGGTTTTTTTCTATATTTAGTAGAAGATTTCAGTGAAAAAAAAATCTAAAAGTTCGTTTATTCTTAGGACAGAAGTGTTTATCTAATTTACAAAGTAGGATTCGGAGGGAAATCGCGCAGAGGAAGTAAGAAAATTAATAATTTCATATAGTTTCCTCCTTATTTTTATTTTACACAAAATTAATAATATATGTTATTTATTTGAATTATATGCTACATTTTTAAAATAATTGTTTTCCTATCGGATAATTAACCCTGAAATGTTCGGGTTCAGATCCTACATGACATCTGACAATTTAATAAGTATTTTTTCTTGGCAGACATCGCTGATTGTGGTTTTGATTCCTTGATTATAATTACAAAGCTTTAAAGTGCCTTATTAAGTGTTTTGTAATTTTTTTTTATGAACAATATAAAATGTCACGCATTTTAAACCATCATTTAATTTCAGCCGATTTCTATACTTTTTATTTCAAGTGGCTAATCATTTATCATTTTAAGGCTGAAAGAATATCAATTCTATTATTTTTAGTTGAAATAGTGGTGTCATTAAAACATTGATGACACTACAAATTGCGCTGATTATCTTCAGATAAATTAAATCTAGTCTAATGGAAGTACCATTTTAGGCCCAGTTAATTTGTAATTTATATAAACCATTTTATTTTTTTTCGAGAACTTTAAATAATAATTAATACAACTGTCGATTATTATAAAATATTAAATATAATATTTTATCAAAAGAAGTTTTAAATTTAGGTATGTTGTCAGTTTTCTAGTACTACTTCTATAAATTTATAACAAATGATTAATATTTCTATGAAATCCAGTCTAGTAAGTTTTACCAGAAATTAAACATTTTTACTTAGCTTTTTATTTAATTCCATTTCCAATTAATTATCGATACATTAGGTTTACCTAATTATAATCAACGTCTGGATCGAGTTCCGTTACGGGATTAAAAATGGTAATTAGAGAATTTATTCAAACAGTCTTAAAAAGGAAAGATTGATTTATTGAATCGATTAATGGTTACTCATTGGAATAACTGGTTGAGGTAATCACACATAATAAACGAGATATTAAGTTAAACGGATAAAAAACAAGTTACTCCTATTTAATATCAAAGTAAAAAAAAAAAATAAATAAAGAGGAATTTTGGAGGAGAGATTCAGAGGATAAATAAAAAAGAAACGAGTATAGGGCATATTGAGTTGGCCCCACATGACAACAGGTCTTAATTAGGAAGATATCGCGATAAAAACTCAAAATATTTCGAGCAAAAAAAGTGCAAAGCGGAATGGCCTCACGTCTCGGAATGAGTTTTCAGTGCTTCTGTTTAGAATTCTAAGGAAAAAAAAAATAAAACAACTCGAACCGGTTTGCCCTTGCGAGAAGCCCGTAATTAATCAATCAACTCGGAAAACCAGGACAGGCCCTGTAGAAGAAAATTTAATGATAGCTAATAAAAAAAAACCATGATTAGACTCTTGTGTGATCAGATAAGTGACTTGTTTTGATTTCGGAGTCATCGTGAAGATACAGGAAACGGAGAACAGCTGTTGGAATCAACATGATAGGTTTAGTAATTTAAAATAAATACAACAAAACTTCATTGAGGTGACTTTCTTCAAGAGCCTTAGAAAGTTTCGGAACTCGTGTGGTATCCGGCTTATCGACGGACGACTCATTCCAAAATGTCCCGAACGTCTTCGAGTTCCAGGAACGTAACGTGAACAGGATACTCTGGAGGTGTCGTCTAAATAACTATTACTTCCATAGATAATGAGGATATTATCCATCTTTTTCTATATCAAAATTAAAAAAAACATAATTCTACATTTCAGAGAATACAGTTGAATTTATTGTATATTAATACTGCACAATGCGTTTTAATATTAATATTAAGCCTAGAGGTAGATAGATATGTTATCTCATGCTAATGCTGATAATTTTTTCTTTTATAAGAAGTAATGTGCAGGAGCTTTTGTTTAAGTAGTTTATCCCGTTTTAAATGGGATAGATAAGAATTTCTTTATTTTTTTTTTTAATATTTACTATATCCAAGGTCCGGAATTCCATTTAAGGTTTAATATTATATTCGCAGTTAGCTGGTAGGTTTTTAAATTTAGATTTAAATAAGCCCCCTAATGCTCACAATCAGCTACTGATAGTCATGTACGCGTCTTCATCATAAATTTCAAATTTAATACCTACACTTTTTGAATTTTTTTATAAATGATGTTAGCTGTTATTTTTTCTTTATTTTATTTATTTTTTAAAAATGATTTTAAGTATATTTTTATTGATTTTATTTAGGTCACTTTGATATACATATTGTTTTTTCTTCATGTGGTAATGAAAAAAAACCCAAGAGATAATTATGGGTGATATTATATGGTCACGAGATACTCTTTTCGATTTAGTAGTTTTTCCAGCACCGAATGTTCTGCCAGTTCTCCTATACCTACCAAAATATTTTTTTTCGGATAGTGAATAGTAATAGTTCTTCGATCACTGCAATAATCTTATGGAACCATTATTAATTACGTATATTAATATATAAAGCTGAAGAATTTGTTTGAACGCGCTTATTTCGGCTACTGCCAGTTCAACTTGAAATACTATTTTTGTGTCAGATAGGCCGTTTATTGAGGAAGCTTTGCTTTGCAGCAATCCTAGCTCATTTTTTCCACAAAAATTTCGGATGATTAATATTCAGTTAATCAAATGCACTTAGTTATGTACTGATCATGAGTAGTCCATGAAACCGAGGGGCATAGTTATTACCATTACAAGTATAAATATGTATGTAATAACGCTTTGTAGAAAAAACCAAAATAATTTATGCAAAAAATACATATAAAATTTCTGCTTAGTACTTTGGTCTTCGACACTAATCTATCATCCTTCCTAAGACGTAAGAGGCCTCCCGGAAATCTTGATTGATTGTGAGTGATGAGTTAAAATCTTAAAATACTACAACAGAAATCTAGATTCCCCTCCGCTAAGAATCTGTGATTCAACGTTGAAATTGTTAGTTTTCCAAACTCCCTTCGTCTGCAATGTTCTTCCAGTGTGACAAGAAGGTGCAGAGGTAGAAGAGCCTTATCGGAGAGGACATCTAGCCGATGGCGAGTCGATATCGGGTCCGGTATGTTTTCCGAACGGCCAGTAGTGCTGCATCTGCGGCATTTGCATGTCCCCGCGGGGAGGACGACCAGCTGGCGGAGAGGCCGATGTGGGATGTCGGTTGTGGAAGCTGTCTAGTGCGGGTGTTAATGGTCGCTAACAAGTTATATAACTCTTATCTATAAAGCAATAACTCCCGGTTTATCAAATTAATTACTCGACCAATATTAACAGTTGCTGAATTGGCTTTTTCAAAATGACAACGACTATTGGCCGTTATGTCCAATTTGATTTGATTGATATAACTGACTAATTCATTTGAAAATGGACGAAGAAAATTAAATGAGTTCATTGTAGTCTATTGAATCTTGTGTTATCATCCGTCTACATTTCTTCTGATCAACATAAATTCAACAAATATGAGAAGTATGTTCTATTGTATTAGCTAGATTTTTTTTAAATTACAACTTGGCAATGTAATTTGACATATCTTAAACGGGTATTATACATTATAGAAACGTATACCCCTCTTCCGAATTTGGGTTAATTTATTAAAACATATTAAACTTTTGCTTCATTAAATTAAGCTTTTTTTTTATTTTTAGAATATGTGTTTTTGATGTATGTATTTCTTCTAATCTATTTGCGCAATTTGTGTAAATAATTACTAACGAATAGTTGCAAAAAAAATGTATCCAAGTATATCTAACAAATGATTTTGTTTTAAATTTTATTTCATGGGTTGAAATACCATGTGACTTATGAATCGGTGCTACTTTAGGAAGCTGTCTGAAAGGTATTTTTTTTATTTACCATGAAAGTTAAAACAACTTTGGAATCTTCCAAAAATACCATTAAAATCTTAATTTTTGTTTACACTTTCCTTATTATTGATAATGCTTACTTTTTATTCTTATTTTATTTTTTAACTTGTTGCTAGTGGGGGTGTTCTATATTCTGCTGATTACTAGACTCACTCTAACGAACCTTTTGTTATAAATTAATCTGTGATTGTGCCTACATCTTTTGCAGGCGCTGAGTTCACTTGTAGTCAAATTTAGTGAATCACTTCAACTATTTAAAAATTATTTACTCAAAGATAACACAAAACATTTTGACTCAATCACTTTCTCGTTTAGCACTTAATATTCTATTGAAGAGGTGGACTTAACATTGCAAGGTGGACTGGAGACAAAATTTTGAGTAGGTACTCCAGACGATGGCATAAAAAAAAGTCTCGACTTCCTCCAAACATTGATTAGAAATCGGAGACTACAATTACATAAAGATTAAAAAAGAAGAAGCAAAGGCTGTGAGGGAATGCTTTGAATCAAAGCTACCTCTACATTTGGAATAACAAGCAGCCATTAAACTTAATGAGGGGATGGCACTCTTAGGAATACATATGTTCTCTTAGGGTCCACTTTTGCTTGATTATTCCACGTGCTAAAACCTATTTCCTGTTCACGTATCCATTCCGCTCGGTCGTCGGGGACGTTTTAGAATTCATTTAATTTAACTGCTTACTTGTTGGATAGATTGGCTTCTAATGGCTTATGCGCTTAAGAAGGATGTCTTCGAGGAGTATTAGTTTCGGGTTTGCAATAAAATTTGTACAAGCTCGAACTTTTTCGAGTAAAAAAAATATATACTAAGCAATCTCCATACCTGAAGTTAGTCTTGGAAGAACATAAAACAACATGAAAATCACTTCCCTTGTTTGCTCGCTCATGTTTTACGAGCCGCTCAATCATGTGTAGCCAACAGCCTATAATTCATGAATCGATTTAACGTCTCCTTTTAAGCTTGTGTGAAACTTTATTTATAATTTCAATCATAATTAAAATATTAGACTTTCACGGATGTAGAGCTGTATCAAATTGTTAATTCGTTTTCACATTAAAAACTAACTTACTTTTGTATGTTTTTTAAGAACTTTACAAAATAAAGCTTTAAGAACTTATAAAGTTTTTTCTTTCCGACCAAGGTTCCCATTGGAGTCCTATACTGCTCTATAAAGTTCAGTTGGTAATAATAATTCAGCTTTTTGCAAGGCAGCTCCTTAGCTATCTTCGGGCCTTATTTATTATTTTATTTTGTATTTAATATGTTCTATTAATTGTATCTTAGACTGTTACTTTTTAATTACCCTAATAGTTTTGGGAAAGTCATATCAAAATAAAACCAAAACTTTTTTTTATCAGATGTGCCACTTGTGGAAGCTATGTAATAGAAATACAATCCATTTTAAGAAAAAAGGAATCTTAAATAGGAAAGATGGTTTTAGCTAGTAATCTTGAATAATTAATGACAACGAAAGATGATAATAAAAAGAAGATTCAAGATTGATTACTTGTTGATCTTCTCCGATGACCCGTTATATTTCAGGATCGGAGACCTTCATTGCATGTGTAATATCATGGAGATGGGACTGAAATCTTATTAAGCAGAAGACCTTGAATGAGCACCTCGATAGGAACAAGAGCCATAAACTGTGATGGTGGCCGATAGACAGGCTAACAAGGATCTTGTTAGAGTCCTTTTTTAATTGCGTGAGCTTCGTCCTCTCTCTGGAATTTATATCGCTCTAATAATTCGTAGGGATGGGATCCTATCAGGTCCAGATATAAGGGAGAATCATTCAGCTGGTAAACTTAACTGTCGATTAACAACCTTGAGATACTCAAAAAACCGCAAATTTCACGCCTAATTAAATCAACTTTTTTGAACATTAATCCATCTAAACAATTCTTGGATCTAATCTAAATGCATGGCGTGCAGAAATAACCGATGTTTTGTTTCTTGATGAAACCGCAAACTTCCCCAATCGATTGATGAAATGAATCAGCCATAAAACAGAAGTCGAGCGTCATTAGTAATGTAACATAATCCTTCGCAATTGTTGGACACCGGGGACAGATGACGTTGACAAATCGATTTTTCATTGGCTCAACATCTGGTCTTTGTAAATAGATTTGCTCTCCCATAGATGTTTTCAATTAATTTTGATTGTTGCTGTTGATTGAGGCTCTATAAAAATAATTATTTGTTAAATTGTTAGCGTTATTTTAACACACATCCATGTAGTGTACCTCCATGGTTCTAGTCTACTATCTGTACTTAATAATTGGCCTTTATTTATTAGGCCTCGTCTCATCTTACCATCGAATTATTGATTTAAAACGGGAAGAAGAGTCTTTGATGAAAAAACTTAGTTAAATCGAACTAATTGAAAAATTGGAAATCGGTCAATACCAATATAATGGAAAACACAGAATATAAAACGTATCATACTGTCTGAACTTATAAATTTATTTTGAATTAGGTGTATTCCACAGATTACGTTGTCTAGGGATTGTTTCTCTTCTGAGGGTTCCCTTAGAAACTGTCCCAAATCTATTTGAATTGTCTCCAATTAACTTCATTCTATGGTACAATCTGTAATACTTTTTTTTCTTTTATAATAATAGTTTTTATTAAATAATAATAATATTACAAGCTACCACAATTAAGGACAATAATTACAAGCATTCTATGTATTCATTGATACCATATATATATAAACTGAACTAATGAATAGGGAAGAAGATAAAAAAAATATATATAATTGAGAACAAAAATACTAAGAAAATTTAACATTAATAAATAAAAAATATGTTATTTATCAATAAAAATATAAATCGATGTAATAAAAACTTAATTAAATATGGAATACATACTATACTAAATGAAAAAATAAACTTTTTTTAAAGTTGTGTTGCAATCGAAATTAATTTTCTATTTATGGATTTCCGATATAGAAGAAATATTTTCATATCTTTGAAATCTACTACCTACCTAAAATAAAAAATAATTTAATTTTTTTTATTACATGATTAAAGTGTTTATTTAGGAGAACGAAGTGTAGGGAACTTCAACAGATTGATTTTTCAGGTCTCAACATTCCCTAAAACGTATAAATTAAATAAATTTATAAGGAACCATACTTCCTCACTTCAGATAGTTATAAAATTGTTGAGAAATTAAAATGACATTATTTTTGTCATTGATTGATTCAATATTCATATTGAACTTTCATTTAGCAGTTAGAGCATTGATCATGCACGATGTTGGACCATAATCGATTGAAGCGATCTAAACAAGTAAATAAACAAAGCACTATATGTCATAATCAAACAAGAAAACAACATGCAAGATAAATGGAAAGAATGACTCGACAATCACGTAGCCATCTTTCTTGTTGGGCTTTATCACATGAGAACAATGTCGAAGCGAGTAGTGATAAATTACAGCAACTGTGTTTGACAGCACTACGAGATCGAAGCTTATCCGAGTGTGAGTGTGTGGGTGTACGTTCTTGACAGGTATCTGCCAAACTTTAAAATACTGACAGCCGAAACCCCATGTGACATATTTCAAAACACGGCGGTGTGAAGTTCAAACAGCATTAATGTAGTAGCTGTTCTACTCCGAATCAGTCCAACATTTAATAACAAATAGGCAAAGTTGTACAAACGTTTTCTTAATAAACATTATATTGTTAAGGAAGCTTATATATATTCTTCTCTTTACAGAACAATGATATATGAGAAAAGATACGTTTTGTGGCAGATAATTATTTATTTTATTAATGAAGCCGTAAGTCAACCCTCTAGCTTCTATAAAGAACATACCCTTGGGAGATAATCTGGCAGTTGAGCGTAATCATGAACCAACCATCTCCTTGCACTAGCGTTGTTCAAGAAACAGTACTTCCTTACAAAGTACTGAACCCATGACCCTTCATGAGTTGTAGTGGTGCACATTTTAATTTTATAATAAAATTATAAAGGTCTAATAATGATGTATATACTTTATACCAATATTTATGTTATAATTATAATACAGTATAGTAAAAATTAATATTCTAATAAACAGAGTTTGTTAATTAACCTAGTTACAGAAATAATAGATCTGTAGTTATGTTTTTCCATTGATAACTTATGAAACAAAATTAACTATTAGCTGACATGAACAATTAGGTACTTATTCAGTTATATTCTTCACTAATGTCTAAAATAAAACATTCTGAAAATTATTTCTGTTGATTTATAGAAATGATTTATAGTTGAACGTAATAAATTGTAGGAAGATAGTCCGGGTGGCGGTCAAGGAAGGTACAAAAAAAATATATATATATATTTATTGGTAACTAACGTTTCGCCCCACTTTGCAGGGCTTTATTAGGAATAAGTAGAAGAAATTTCAGATTCATTCTTTCTTAACCACAATACTGTTAATTTAGCTATAGTTTAACTATAATTCATTTTTGTCAACTCGGCTAATAAATAATCCTGAAATAAAGGCAATATTTTGTTGCTTTTACATTCAACTATATAAGCATAAGTATGTTCTCAACTTCTCCTTTACGTTCTTGGAAAATGCTTTTCCCAGCTGATGCCCAGGGGAAATATGAAACAAGCATTGAAAGCTGCATATTACATTCGTCGTCAGCATTGTCGGTAAATGAACTGCATTTCCAATGTCAGCAGCCCGCGCTGCATACTTAAGCTAGACATCGTTTACGGTCATAGTTATAAGAACAGATAGTAAAAATAATTTAATTTATTTTCAGATCTAAGGTGCTATCTAATCCCTATGTTCTTATCTATTCATCTAAATCCTTATCTATTCATCTCTAATTTATTTTCGTCTCTGACATTATAATGACCGAAGGATTGAGATTATAATTAGAAATAATCGTTTATTCAGATGATATCGGTCCAGGTTCATATTTATAAAAAGTTAAGTTACTTTTTATAGTCATATCTTGATTGTATCAAAGAGGAGAGGGAGAGAAAATATATATGTGTACATGTGTAAATATATATGTCAATGTGTGTGTGAATATTATTATTATTAATATTTTAACTTTTGTTTATTTTTCAAGTGAATTTAGTAGCCATGCTTCATTTAACGTCTTTCTAGTAGCTTTGTTTGTTTGTCAATCCCATCTGGTTTTTAATTTATCACGTGATATCTTGCCAATTTTTTGTAATACATGGTTGTGAAGAAACATTAATAATGTGATACCGATTGTTTTTTAAAAATTATTTTTCTGTTTCTTCCCTTTTCGTCACAATTGTTACTTCTTATCCTTTTTGTTTTTGGTGTTTCTTAAGAGACTGTACTAAAAAAAAAAATTACTTCAGAAACTGTTTTATCAAGATTTGACATTTTAATTTTAGAACTGTCTTTTCTGAAATTCCCTGCATTTTTATCAAAGTCACAGCTACCGTTCCTGGTACCTGTGAGGCCCTTAAACCCTCGTCGTAAATCATAAGGACGTTTTCCTATCGTGCTTGTCATCTGGGAGTTCGTGGACAGGTAAAGCATAGGAAAGTCTTCTGGGAAGTCCCAACAAGAGAAAGGAGCCAATATTCTGGAATTAGAAAGTTCATTTTTTGTCAAGCTTTCGTAATGGGAGGGAAAAAAGTATTTAATTTCCTAATTATAGAAACCAAAAATTGTGTTCACACGTAAAACTTTTACGCATTAGTTCTCATTGGTTTAATTCCACTTTTAATTGAGTATTTGATACATACTTGCAGGCGTTCAAATTAGCCAGAACTTATTATTAAATCTGAAGTTTATAATATTTTAATAATTAATTTAAGTTTATGTTGTTCATGTATAATTGTTTATTACCTCTTATACTACATAATATATCGTTATACACAGTAACTAGTGTGCTTTTAATGATATATTTATATAATACAATAATATTAATGTGTAGATATGAAGCTTTAACTTCAATAGTTAGCCAATATTATGTTAAATAATTTTTGCTATAAATAGATATTTAGAAAAAAATGTTAGTTTTATTTGCATATGCATGGTAATTAACGTATATAACGTAATGCTACTATAATAATAACATTCACCTTGGAATATTATTATATAAGCTTAAAAGAAACGAAGTGGAAATAGTTGTGCCAAGTTCTGCTTTATTTTATATGTAATTGTGAAAGTGTTGGTTGTGATGTGTATAACGTATGATAATTAACCATTCAGTTGTGGTTAAGGTTTGTTTTAAAGATTAAAGTAAATAAATTATACAAGAATATTTAAGTCATATTAAGTTTAATGTTATGTATGTATAAAAATATGACTAAATATATTATTGAATATATAAGTGGGTGAAGGTTTTATGTTACATTTTAGGAAAAATTGTTTTAAAGAATATATCGAATTCTCCTTTCGACATAGCTTGTCTAATTGTTTAATTTATCTAAACCTTAAAAGTTGTCTAGGCTTTAAAAATTTAAAAATTTTGTTTTTCTGTGTTAAATAGGAATACATTAAATTAAAGTTTTCTCAGTTTCATATATTTAACATAACTCCCTCATCCACTCATGTCTTCAATTAGTATTTCAAGGCTGCTACTTAATTTTGAATCTTGTACATTTTTTTTTTTTTAATTCGAATGAAATGAACGGATTTCGTAGAACCAAACTGGTTCCAGTTCCAAAAATATATATATGCCAAGTTGCCTCCGCGAATGGGGGGAGGAGGACTAGATAAGATCCATGGAATCAGTGAGATGTAGATAAGAAATTCAAAAACTTCCGGCAAAGATCAATCGGGCTCATTCATATTGGGATTCTTATTTATATTTCTACGCACCGGCTTTCATTCATTTCTTTACCTCAAAAGGATTAATGCAAAATAAAATTAAAAAAAAAAAAGCATTTGTTTTCATTTTTTGAAGTTGAAAATAATTCAGATATCAACTGAATGAGAGAGAATTAAATATTACAACGGTTAATTTATTCATATGACGAAATAAATATGTTCCAGAGATGACAAGATTATAATTTTAGATCCTATCAAATTTAATATCACCGATTTAAAAATCAACCAGTTGCTCAGACAAGAAGCCTCCGGAAATCGCATCAGATGTCTTGTTATAATTCTTCTAAATTAGATTCCTTTATACCTCATGCCTTTAATTTCATAAAAAAAAAAAATATTGTTAATAGTGATAAAGAAAGGATAAATATAAACTTTAAATGAATTTGATAATTATTTATTAAATGAGAAATATTTTCTGAGGTTGAAAAAATATGATTGGAAATAAAAGTAATTGAAGATCGTCGGGGGTGTGGCCAGTAAAAAAAATAAATAAATAAACAAAAAATTATTTATTACTTATTTATTTGTTGTTTTTTTACTAACCACACCCCCGACTATCTTCTCCAATTAGTAATCTACACTCAACTATCTACACTTAATCGGAAATAATAGTAGTAGTAATGTAGGTATATCTTATACCGTTGGAAATCCAAACATTATAGAAAAATAAATATTTAACGTATAATGTTGTTGAATGTAATGTAGAGTTACGAAGATATTAATATCACAATAAGCACTTTCGTATTTCCATGGTTGTTATGACAGAAATCAGTTTTGGCTTTTGCTAGTCCATATATGAAATTAATTTCTACTTAAAATTAGGGTAGTGTGATAAGTGAAAGTTGTGAAAGGCGCTCATCGCGAAATAAATTTTAATTCTTTATTAATACATTGAGCACAAATTTCATTTTTCTTTTTGACGCTTTATTTCATTTTATTTTTTTATAATATCTTATGAGAATAACGAAATGTTAGTTTAAATATAGCAAATCAATTCTACAACTTTCAGTTTATTATATTCATGAAATTTTAAGACAGTAATATAGTTTTCTTTTCTTTTCCCTTCCTCCTTAAAATAAGATTATCAATTGAATCGGTTTAACAACACGTGAAACGCTTCTGATAAAATGCATTTTTTTTTTTACTGTTTTAGTTTATTTATATAAGATGATAAGTTTTTTTACGTTTATCGTTGATGCAATATTGGTTTATTTTTACTTTTACCTTCAAATGACTCTGTAAGCTTAAAATTATACAAATACCTTTGAAAAGGCATGATCTTTAAACATTACTAAAAAGAAAACTGTTTTTAATTTTTAATTTAATTTAACTAAATTAAATAATTATTATACGCTTATAGCTTGTAGAATACTATTACTGATTGTTCTTGTAATACAATATTGGAACTCTTCCATAGCAATTCCCAATAGCTGTTTAATATTTTTTAAAATATGGTAAAATAATTTTATAGATTATGAATGACAAAATGAGATTAATATGGCTAGTTATGGATATAGCAAATTAATATGAAATACTGGGTTCAGTTGATTGTGGTGTATTCTGTAAAAGATAGTTGTTTAATACCAATAAAACGAAGTGGTTAATAATGTACCGCTATTGTTTTTCCATTAAAATAAATTATTAATAACATTGATCATAGAAACTTTTTTTAAAATTAAATTATAAATTATTTCTAAAAAAAAAGTATCAATGATAATTTCGAGGTCCGTATCTAGACATAGTCCCCCCCCCTCTCATTTATTAATATTGTTAATTCATAGATAGATAAATATATATTACTATGAATAATATAAAATAGTTATTTTTTTTTTTCATTTTCTTTCAGAACAATGGGGAGGTACCAGATTTTACCACTCAACTCAACGTGTCAACCACCTTCCGTTCATTGTATGGGCAGCTGACCTCTGGAGGAGATTAATGTCAGGTAAGAGGATTAGTAAATTTGAATACCTGTAGTTTTGATTTATAGAAGGAAGCTTTTCCTAATATTTAAAATTCTATTTTTAACTATATATGGTGGTGTTGAAACATATATAAGTTCGGAAAAGAAATAATTATTTTCGTACAAACGTTTGATAATTTTTTTCGCGTTTTGTGTATAGGTAATTTTTCTGTTAAGGGTTGGGAGAAATTAGATTGAGAAAATAATAGAAAGAGTTTAAAATTTCTATTTCATTATAAATTTTGGTAATCCATCAAAGAAAGAAAATTACAAAGTATTATGTTTCAACATATGAACGTAGAATCAACTTTTTTTAGCTGACATTTAGAGATTCAAAAACTTAAGAACAAAAAAAAAAAAAATAATAAAATAAAATTATCGAAATCGTCCCATTATTAGCCTAAAGTGGCAAATTGGAATTTAAAAAATAAAACTTTGTTTTAAAAACTATTTAGGCAGGTTACCATGGAAATTATTTCACTTAACTATTTGTTTTGGGAATAACTCTCAGAACATCCTTGGTGTTATTAAATTAAATAATAACATAGAAGACAAGGAATTAAATTAAGCGTGTAAATTAATTTTCCTAATAATAAATAAACCATGAAAACAAATTGAAAAACAGTTTTAAAATTAAATAAATGTATTCTTGTAGTTATTCCTTTGTAATATGAATAGTTACTTAGAATTATTAGACATTTATTTTTGAACTTCCATATGGGTCAAGCGTATGTATATGTTATGATAGGTCTTATTACTGATTTATAGAGTATCAATTTGTTTTTTGGGGGGATGGTTTTGTTTTTTATAAAAAATATTGAAACATTATTTTTCTTTAGTTTTCTTATTTTAAATTAATATGCTGATTAAATAAAAGTTTGTCGTCTAACCTGGCTCCTAAGTATTATACGGATTTGGCAAAAGGCCAACTAAGTCTTGTTGGACCAATAGCGGAGATGCAGCAAACAATTTCTGTTGTGTAATTTGCACTCAAACTCATTAAATTTTATTATTTACTGAAACTTAATGATAATTGGGACATGACATCAATTTATTTATGATATTATAGTTATATGGTAGAGGTAATACACAGTTACTTGGATCAAAGCCCGCACAGTTTATTCCTTCAGGATAGCCTTATTATACCTGGGAGGAACACCAGCGGAAGCCTAACCAGCCGAGACAATAGAGCACGGTTCCCAGCTGTTTGTGGACTTATTAGCGACTATCACTATCACTTCTCTCCCTCACCGTACTCCAGCAGTATCTCAACTTTAAGGAGAGTATTAAGCACAAATGGTTAAACGTTTCCCGTTTGAATCCAGAACATCTTTGAAATGGAGAGAAATTAACCTCCTTATGTAAGGCAAAAATAATTTAAGGAGAAAATAGAAAGATATCAAGACATGATCTTCCTTCTAAGTCTAATTGTTATAAGAAAGGGACTTGAGACATAAACTAAAGCTAAAGGAAGTTATATCTGACATTCAAAGTTTATTTGTATTATAAAAATATAAATTTGAGGGTAGAATTTTCAAAACTTTTATCCTTTCTGTTGTTTACTACTGAAACATGAATTATTTTAAAAGAACAACGTCTTGAGGTTTTCAAGTATAAAATATTAAGTTTAATATTTGACAAACAATTTTTTGGAGCTATACAACGCGGTATGAAGTAGTAACTTTAATATGTTTGCAATGGACGCTTAAAGATCAAAACAATAATAAATTCTACTTTTTTCTCAGGAAAATTTGTCGAATTTACTATGCTGCATTCTAGAATTACTTACCATTAATATTTTTTGAACGATCAGTTCCTATCCAATCAAAACTGTGAGCTTAAAATACGAAACACAAAAATAGAATTTGAGCTTTTCTCTGTGAAGTCATGTCTATATGAACTTTTTTATTGTTTATGAGGTATTTTATCATATCTAAATTACATAAGCCAAAAAATTTAATTCTACACAACACTTTTGGTGAATCAGGAGGCAAATATACATAATTCGTCTACAATTCTTTAAGTTTATTAAATGCAAGAAATTTTTCCAGAATTGGGATATATTTAGTCTAGCAGGGTCTAAGAAAAGTATTCACAAGATAAGTATGTTTAAAAAAATAAAAATTTTTTGCCTAAATATTTTATTTATTAAAAATAACAAGTATTTACATGAGAAGAATCTATTAAGTGATTATGCTTGTGTGAGGAACTCGCTTATTGCCCTTTAACGACCAAGGAAGGGCTCGGTTTATCGCTGTCGCGCCGAGTTCGATTGCCTCGGTGGTTAATTTGTCTGAATTGGCAGAGGTGGCAGAAAGCCTCTTTTGAAGTCATCGGGAGCAGAGGGGATAGATTCCTGGGGGACGTTGGTGGAATGGAATTGATTTACATGGGGCCGGGGTGTTGCCATGGGGACGGCATCCCAGCGCGGGGGGGCCACGCGGCACGCACAGGTGGTGTCCTCCGTCCTCTACATTGTCCCAGGAGTGAAGTTGTTGCGATCGATAATGTCTGAGTCGATAGCTTATAATCTCTTTGTCGGCCAATGGCGATAATTAGCTATGTTTTTTATCTGTGATTTGTTATATAATATTGAGTTTATTATTTAAAATTGGGCATACAAACGTATTGCTATAGATGGGGTTTGTATCGGGTAAAAACGGGGAAAACACGAAGCAATAATGAAAAGCCAACAATTTAGTCAGCAAGAACTGCCGTGCTCAATGGGTAACGAGCATTCAAGTTCTTGGTCACTTTAATGGTTAATTAGTTTGAACCATGTTATCGATTATGCAAAATTTTTTCATTTAGTCGAGGTAAAAGTGATCCATTGACATATTTTCGAAGATGAAGAAAATAGATAATAACATAATTACTGAAGTATTATTAACTATTAAGAATAGATAATGAAGCTAATTTCTGATAGTATTAAAAAGCAATGAAATATAAAATAAATGGAATCTCGAAAATATTACTAACGAAAATAGTTAAAGAAATATAAAATTTAATTATTAAGGAACATAAACATTTTTTAGTAACCGATTATTTATTATTTAAATGGGCGGAAGTGGAGAGATTTATAACCTTTTATAGGAAGAAATGAGTGAAATAAATCAGCTATAAAGATTGAAGATAACTCCTTGTTAGTGGGGAATCGTGTAAAGGGTTCTTGACGAAAGCTGTTTTATTTTTGTCCTTATTTATCTTGAAACGCAAGCTTTTTCGTTTAGTATTTTCGAGTAGGTACCGTTTTAGGAAATTCACCGTGTTCGTTTTATAACGGTGTATTCACGCCTGTGGTATGCTGGAAGGTTTAATAATGAACCGTTATATGATTATTTCGTTAATAAATCATTGATTAGGAATATAATAATATATATTATTGAATTTAGTAATTAATGTACAACCTATATATATTTGCCATGCAATTAACAAGTAATATTTACAAGTTATTAACCGTGATAATATTTTTTTATGTAATATTGTCAACCATTTCAAGGTATATATAAATAGGTAGCTATTTTCCTAATAAGATGAAAAAGTATTATTCAAATCTATGTTAATAACTTTCAGTTAGTAATTACATATGTTTCAAGTATCCTTTGATGTCATGGACAATGCTGTTCCAAAGTAGTTAATATAACTATAATACACGTATAGTTAGTTGGAAGCTGGACTTAAGACCTCCAAAAAATAATTTAAAACTTAATAAGTTTAGAACTTCTGTCTTTTAAATAATCTTTTATAGACTGTTAATTTTTTTTTTACTTCTCTTTGGTACCATTGTTACTGCAATAGGTATTGAATTCAAAAAAATAAATTCATTATGATTATCATGAAATGTTGAAATTTTTTTTCGTGTGTATTTAAGAATTAATTGTGAAAATGCAAAATTCATTGTTTTATATCACTTATCATTGTATTATCTTAATATAAGAAAAAAGGTTTCTATTCTTAAATTTATCACTGAAGTTTTTCTTTTGTTTAATTAAATCAGAATTTCACTTGAACTGGTTTAGCAACTCGAGTACCACTTATGATAAAATGCATTCACCATCAATCGGTTTGAGTTTTAATTTGTTTAGTAAAGACAATTACGCAGTTAGTTATCACAATATGGTTGTTTGAACTACTGATTGATGCTCATAACATCGAAGGGAAACTTTGGTTAGTTTATATTTCCTTTAAATTTCAATTATGAATAAGGATGCATACATGGAAATATTTTTATGTGCAGTTCAACCTTTTAAAATTATGGAACACAATGCAAGAATGGAAAAAGAAAAACATTAGTTGGACTTTAGACTACCTCACTTTTTTTAAATAATAGATTTACTCTTTATTTCTAAATATCAACAATTCCTGGCTAAGTTTCTTTAACGGAGACCTTTCTATATGATTTTTTATTTTAAGAATTCCCAAAAATAAAATAACTAATATATGAAATTAAAAATTCAACGTCTAATAGAAAAAATTATTGTTAATTAAACTGTTCTTTACATTTTAATAAAACACTGCAATAAAAATTCCATATAATTAGTTAAAAAGCTGAAACGAATTTGAAATCTTTCTTACTGAATGACATAAAAAAAAAATTGTTTTACAATAAAAATTGAAGGATAATAAGAAAATAAACTTCAAAAAACAGTTTAAATAATTTGATGTTTTTTTAATTTTATTTTTGATTGGAAATTGAAAAGAGGAAGCCAAGTAGTTTGTTGACTTTTGATACTTCGGCTAATAGTCGGCTAGCTCACTTAATTATTATAATATAACAATAATTATTTCCTAAAATAGATTTCTCAGTTTTGAAGATTTTCCTTTACAATCGTTTTCGGGCTTTGCAAACAACAACCTCTCGTTGTTCACCTATGATCATAAATCTGTATAGGCATATTCTTCAGACTATATAAATTTACATTTCAATTAAGTTATTAAAAAATGTTAAGCAACCCTGACCACTCTTTACTCGAAAGTAAATCATTCACCTGATACTTAATATCTGATTTGTCATCGTTTATAAAAAACTATGTATACCTAGTCATTACCCACGAGTTATAAAACAAATACCGATGCTGATAAATATTTTAATCCTGTTGATATTAATTCAGAATATAAGACAAACTGCTTTAATAATCGGTCCAGCGGCTATAGGATGTGATCTGAGTTAATGGAGCCACTAAAGCAAACATCCAGAGAAGAGGGGGTTCCGAAGCCTGTAATTTTCTATAATCTCCTCAGCCACGCCCCCTGCCCGCACAAAGAGCTTGGGGGGCCTATTCTCATTTTTTATCTCCAATCAACCTGTCTTCACTCTAATGAGTATGTTTTAATTATGAAATATTTATCTCGGGGGTCTTACAAGGGTTAGCCCACAGTCCGATCTTATTTTACTAATACTCTCTCTTATAGGGCGTTCTTATACGATCGAAAACATCTCTAGGATATATTTTACTTATAGGACTGCTTCTTGTCTGGGCTGACTGGGAGATAAGTGCTTGCGTGTAGCATGATAGTTAAACTGTTTCGCGTCGTCAATCTTCGAGAATTAAATTTACATAGTTATGTCACTTGTTTGAAGAACCCACTAATAGCTAGTTGTGTTAGACAATTGCATACTAAATTTAGGTTTTTCTTGTAAAAAAATAAAATTAATCAATTAACTGTGATTGGACGATTATTGTCCAGAGGTTCTTATTTCAAGGGAGAACGGGAAAAGTAGTATGTCAAAAATGGCTTTGGTATTGTGGTTAGCTCAGGTAGTGATGACATATTTAAAGGGATGGAAGCAATACAATTGTTAATTCGTGGTTACTAAGGACTATTTTAAAAACTATGCATTCAGTAACTAAAAAAGTTTTGATTAATTTGTTTAATAAATTTAATATGCGAATCTAGTGGATTCTCATGTATCAAAAATGAAATTATGGAAAAATAATAATGTAGTGGTTATTTGAAGTGATATAATTAATTAAAATGTAATTATGCACTTAAAAAAGGTTGCATAAATGCTTTTTGTACAATAGAACTTGAAAATAGGCGCAATTGCTCGAAATGTTGTATAATGAGTCATTTAAAGAAATTATACAATAAAGGGTTTAATTATAAAATTCCTAAATAACATAGATTACGATATTAGTTCAATAATTCTGTATGTTGCTATAAAAGCTGATTCAAATATCCCAACATTTAGAAAATTAGATAAATTTTCGTATAATATATAAATAATAATTTACGAATCTTTATGCGTTATGATATATTTAGTTTAACCTTGAAGATTATTTTCATGCAGTGATATTTCGTTGTTGGTTTTCCTAGGCGATCAAGTCAGATTTGAGTGGAGTTTAATTGAAATAAAATTATTATTTTTGTATGAAAATTTTTTTTTTTAATTTTAGAATACAAGATACAGCTCTAAATGGAGTTGTTAGATATTAAAAAAATATTTCTTTATTATAGTTACAATAAATAATTTTGATTCAAAATATCGTTATAATAAAAGCTTTCCCTGATGCATCGGTTTGTTTATATTCTTAGGCGACGCGACACCTGCTCGAAGGATCATTGTTACCTACACCTCTGTGTTGACTCAGCGGGTGAAATACAATACCTACAGAAACAGCAGACCTAAAAAACGGGAGGAGAACAAAAGAATAAAAAAAAAAAAAAATTAAAAAAGGACCTTTTATCCTTGAAGGATCAAACTCGTTCACTACTCAACCCAGCGATATTCGATAATGAGGGAGTTTGTCCTCAGATTATATAGTGGGAGGCATATAAGTTGGACCTATGGTCAACTGGGGTCTATCTAGTTGGGATTGATGCGTGTAATGATAGCTCGTAGAATAACCAAACAACAGACACATTATATTATTGTTTGTTTCCTTGTCTTCTATGTTATCATAAAATACTTTAAAATAGCAATTGTTTGACTTTAAGTAGAAATAGTAACTCAAAGTATAATTGAAAACCACTGAGAGGGAATAAAATGAGTATATATCTTATTTATTTCCTCAATGCTCAGTAGAACTTTGAATTTTTTAGTACTCTTTACATCAGAAAAAATATAGCTGTAGATTCTAAAACATGGTGCAATTTAAATTAAAAAAAAAAAAATAAATAACACTAAAACAGAGGTGATGATATTTTATTAACCCGGACGAGGAGCACATGACGTTGTGTTTTAGGAACCTTTGATTATGTATCTTATTAATAGTGAATATAAAACAAGCTTCAACGACTCAAAATTATAATTTACATCCTTTTACATTATTCGAATAATTATACAATAATATTTTCGTTATTATCGAGATATATTGATTAATAAAATCTAAAAGATGATGGTTCGAGGTGCAGTCTGGGAGACTTCTAGGGTATAAGTTTTTAATAATCTTTATGTATGATGCCATTTCGACCTAGGGTGTAAACTTTCTTCAGAGCTAAAAGTGAAAATTCTAGAATAACTAAACATGGTAAGTATAGTAAAATTATAATACGTACTTTAATAGTATTTTCGCTTGCATGTTTATGGACTAGCGATTAGTAAATTAATAAAAATAAAAAATCAAGAATACGCTTTTCATACTATTTGCGTTGCAAAAAAAAATTAAAGGATTTTTCTAAAGATAACCTTTTTTTAAGGTAACAATGTATTTTTTCTTACTTCAAGAATTCTTGTGAAATGTCTCTAGAATGATTTAAATTTTATTTTATTGGTGATATGTTCTCTACTTTTTTGCTTCTAATACATTTTTCCATTCTTAATGTCCATTCATGATATGAATTTTTTTTTTTTACTTTAGAGGTTGAAACGACTTGTTAATTTTTCTAGATTTGTTAAAAATAGGTGAATAGTTTTTATAATGTTCAATAGGGAATACATGTTTTGTTTATAAAGGTACTTATTGTCTTTTTAAAGAATTTATTTCCTATTATTAAATTGCTTCCTTAATTTTTCTGTTATAGTAGTGTATTTGTCGAACCCAAAGCTGGAAGATTGTCCTCTTGTTAGTAAGGAAGCGGGACGGTAGGTAGCGACGACGTCAAACCTTGTGATTTGTGGGACCCCGTTAAACGGACCAACCAACTGGGTTTTTATAACCGTCTGTCGTATGCTAGCTGATTAATGATTGGTCAGGAGCCAAACCATCTGACAAATGTTTGTACACACTCACAGTCTCGTCCCTGACAGTCGTCATTAGACGTATAAATTATACCTCTTTGTGTTTATTATCGATGCCACTCCTGAATCGATTAGGATTTACATACATTACTTCGTCTCGGCTTGATCATTACGGGCCCGTTTCGCGGGGGATTAATGATGTCGAGGTCTAGCGGAAGTGAAATAATTGTTTTGTGTTTAGTCAACACCTGACATGCGCATGAATACGTTAAGATAGGGAGATAGAATCTTTTAGAAGACTGTTCGAATAATCATTAATTTCGCACGTCGGAGCCGAAAAATTATACTACTAAAAACTTTAGATTTTCTATTTATTATTAATTTTTATATGTATTACTCAAGCCGGAGTTGCATTTGCGAAAAATCATCGACATATAAATATTCATTCCTCAGAAATTTATAAATATATGTTTGGGAAATATACGTTTCTTCAGAGTATCTGAATAAACAATAAATAGATTAACAAATTAAAGTTTTGAGTTAATTACACTGCTAGCTTACACAGTTATTAAGCTAAAATATTTTGTATTTCATTTAATTTTGATCTTTGTTTAGGCCGTATTTAATCTATTGAGAGAAAACAAGATGAATTATAAAACTAATTTTATATTATATTAATGTAATAGTATTAATAAATATTAATTTAATACTTTTTATTATTGCCTCATTATCCAATTAAAAGTAATAAGAAGTAAGGAGGGGGTTATAGTGGTTATTGTGCATTTACTGTGTTATAAATATAATATATAGATACAATATGTTATATTATACTAGTATAAATTACACATTTTATATATAATTTGAAAGTAATTTTTTAGAATTCTCTTTTAATCGAAGAAATGTTTAGTTAAAAACACACGGTATAAAATGGTCAACCTCTCTAAAAACTGAAAACACCACAGAAATCAAATAAAAGCAAGATAATTTTAAAGAGAGAACGGTGAGATATAAATGAAATTAAAACAGGTTTTTAGTTACATAAGAATTAAGAATTTTTGTTATTTCTAATCATGCAATGTTAAAATTAATAAATTAATAGAAGTCTTCAGATTATTACAGTTGCGGAGGTCAAAAGTGAAGGGATGGGTATAAATTGACAATTATGCTCATTTTTTTTTGTATCTGAACTAAATTTAAATTTCAGTATAAACAAAATTGTGGAATTAACCATGATAGTTACCTATGATGATTATATCAACCAGATACTGCAGAGTAAATTTGTAGGTCTTTGCTTCTAGCCTCCTCATTTTACATAATATTTTATCAATTAAAAATATAAGTGTGTACGACAATAATTAACATTTAAAATTCGATACTAATATTTTAAATTCAGTTATTTATAAACTTTTTTCCCTTGTGAAAGACATTCAATCAGCCTAAGCGGAGTAAGGTGTCGCTTGTCACTTAAGAACTCATTCAAGCTACTGCCGTTGAGTCATGAATGCATTCTTAGCGGCCAATACCAATTTCCATTATTGTGATTATATGAATATATTAACAAAATCCTTTATTAGAACGAAATAAGAATAGCATAACGGTTGTTAAAACAAGTTATGTCAACAAAAAGTATTTGAAAAATTATAGTTTTATATGAAGAAATTATAGGTTATCGGTCAACCTAAAATAAATTATGAGAGGGAAAAAAAAAATATAAAAAATATATATGTTCCATACCAAACGATGGTTGAGACGAAATGTCTCAAACAAAGATGTGTTGATTTTTATGAAAATAAAATATTTTTTTATTTCGGACTAATGAACAGCTTACGATATTTAGAATCTAAAAATGTTATTAATTTTTTTCAGTTTTTATTATGTTAAGGTTAGGAAATGAGTTCAAATGGAAATTAACCAAGACGTTTCATAGCATAAACGGGGTATTTATAAAAAATAGTGACGAAATGTAACTTGTCTAAATGAATCACCGGTATTAGTGTTAAGTTTTGGCATCTATTCTGTTAAAAATTTGTATTTGTTTCATTTATACAGTGGTATAATAGTAGTATATAATGATATAATTACTAAGGCTAAATTGATGAATAAACATTTATGAAATTACTTAGTTTGAAGTAAGTTATTTTCTAAGGAAACGAACATATATATATATATATATATATATATGGATATATATATAAATACACATATATACAGAGAAATTATATATAACTTATAGAAACTAATAAAAATCTATATCAGGAGTTTCTAAGAAATGTTGAAGTTCCATCTCGTATTTTAATCATGAACCATCTAGTTAGTAAGAATAGATAGTAGATATCAACGAGCTAATTAATAAGAAGAAAGAATTGACCTCTGATAAGGATGTTTGTGCTACTGATTTCCAAACGTTATCAGATGCCATTTCTCAATCGGTCTATTTCCTACAGTAAATAATTAAATATAATATTAATTAATCGATTGATTAAATAATCTATATGGAGTGTACCTCTTGTTTACAATATCCGTTAGACGCAGATCACAGGCAGTTACTCCAGCTACACAGCTCACCCCACGGCACCAAGACTCGCACTGACTGTGGGACTCGGTGGTAGTGGTGGTGGTGGGGTGGGAGTGGGGAACGTACTCCCTCCCACGTGGGACCTAACTGCTGCGAGATTTGTGGGTAGGCCTGTCAATCGTTAGTATTCGGGATTATTTGGGGCCCCTCATATTTCATCTCTGTCCTTTGACAGTTTATTCACTTCACCCCGAAAGGGGAACAATGGTAAATTTCAGTTACCCATATATTTTCTGACGGAGACTTCGATTATAGTCAATAATTACCAATTACAATGTTTTGTAATTACCGAAAAAAATTATTTCATTCAATGAAAGTTTTATGAAATACTGGAACAGTATTATAAAATTGTATATACATAATTTTGATTTTCAAGTACAAATTAATACTAAGAACTCCCTTAGGAGTTCGGATTAGCGAAAAATTCGTATTACTACATTTTTAAAATAAAAAATCAATCTATCTACAATACAATTTCGCTCTGAAGATTAATTTGATTAAAAGGTTTAAAAAAAATTAATTAAAAAACATCTGCCGATAGAGAAATTGAGCAAAGAAATATGTAAATAATTGTAATAAGAAATTTTATAAATAATTCAATTTTACAAATATAAATTTTTCGTCTAAATTTTAATACATAGCTTTGATTTTATTTTAGGTAAAAAATGTTGCTATTTTTAACTACATTATGTAAGCCCCAGCTCGTTTGCAAGTTCTTGATAATACGGCTTTATTGAAAGATATATGTACTAAATGCATTTTTTATGGGAGGGTCCGGATAAGTGAGATTCCACTGTAATTATAATTGTATGCAGTGGGGGGAAAAAAAGTAGTCTTTTAAGCGCTGCTATTTTTATGCATATTCCTAGTTTTAGCTAAATTTACAATGTAGCTCGGAATAAGTAATTTTTTTTTTCAAAGATTGTTCTACATATTATTAGAAAATGATTTCAAGGTAAAATAAAAATTATCTATTTATAATCTTTAAATTTCTTTCTTGAGACTGGCAATTTTTTACTAAATAATTCAACAACACTATCCAAATTATAGTCTCAAAACATTTATTTCATTCACATGTCCAACGTTTCGGCCAATTCGGCCATCTTCAGGGACAATCTATTACAAAAGTTTCCATTATTT
>NW_027105204.1:108175-127927 GCF_000696795.3 Halyomorpha halys | reverse complement strand
TGTGAATGAAATAAATGTTTTGAGACTATAATTTGGATAGTGTTGTTGAATTATTTAGTATAAAAATTATCCTAAATATAGGGTTAGGAGAAGGAATGAGGTGGTGAAGTTTACTCCTTATTATTTTTAGTGTTATAATATCTTCTTGAGATTGTAACTTTTTGTTGTAATTTGCTCTGTCGCTTGAGAATAAAATGTGTCAAGCAAAAATACTTTCCCGCATGCATATTAGAAAATAATGGAGTAATATGAAATTATTTTTGTGTTGAAACAATTTGAACAAATTAATTTAAATTAATAAAAAGTGTAGTAGTTCTGGTCATTATCTTTACCAAATTTAAAGCAATATCATAAATTACCATACAAATAAATGGAGTGGGCTTTGGAGAAAAACGATCATAGTCCAGTATTTTTTTATAAATTTGAGCCATCATTGGGGTTATAATATTTCTATAGAGGTATTCATTAATTATATTAACAGTGTTCTTAGTATTGCAAATAAACTGATTTAAAATCCTGTGAGAGAATAGGTTTCTGTATTTAATTGGGTAACTATCTCTTCTACAGTTTTTCCCCATTATCCTTCATATTTGTTTTGAAATAAAAAAAAATTTATGTTAGAAAAAAGACTAAACATAAAAGTATTTAAAATGTTCGTGGAATTGAAAAAATAATTCAAGTTTGTGACTTAAATGTAACATACCTGACAGTATATGTCATCACTGACTTAAAGGTACCATACCTAGCAGTATAAATCATCACTGACTTAAAGGTACCATACCTAGCAGTATAAATCATCACTGACTTGAAGCTAACATACCTAACAGTATAAATCATCACTGACTTGAATCATAATTGTCCGTTCTGGGTCACCTTTGATTTAAGTCCCTCTAACCAAATTTAAAATTTTGGGAACTAAAAAATTTAACGGACTGGTAAAGATTTGGCCACGGGTTGGGTAGTTCCCCCGAGAATTATAAATTTAATTCTTTGTATATAACCATATTAATTCTTTACATATATAAATCCTTCGATTTAATTAATAATGGTGTCACATGAAGAACATAAATGTGGATAGATTTTCGTTTTCAACTTGTTTTTATCTACTTGTTTACAGCTTTAACACTATTTCTTCAATTTCCGGATCTTTATTACTGTCCTTGTACAGAGTGGATAGTAAACGAAAACAATTTTATGTTATCTGAGTCTGGTTTAAAAAACCGATGCTACGACATCACTTCGCTTTTTTTTACTAAAGAAATATATGTAGTAAAATTGTCTTTGTTACTTTTTTATGGCAGTATTTAGGAGGTAAGGATATCATGCCCGGTTTTTGGACATGTTAGTTTTGTTATGTATTTTTATTTAACTGTATTTGCTTATCCACGGATACTGATGAGCATCTCCTTGACGAATCATAACCCAAGATACTCTTAAAAAATAACAATTAGTACACTTTATCCATAGGTCAATATCTGTTAAAACTGCTCTATGGTAACCTTAAGTATTGTGATACAGTGTCGTATAACTCTGAAATATAAAACTCAGGCGTTACGTAGTATAGGTATTGATGACTACAATTTACCATAATAGGTCTTAACCTTTCATTTCACTATGAAAAAGTATTTGTACAACTATCTGTAAATAAAATATTAATATTTGCCGCTAGAGACAGCAAAATAACTCAATTTTCGGGCTCAGACTATAAAAGTTAAGTGAATTATGTTTTCATATATTTTATTAATCTACTATCCAACTAATAGTCTCATGGACTCATTTTTATATCTATTTCGAAGTATTATTGTTTTCTTTTATTTGATCCTTAGTAATTAAACTTTAATTTTACAGTATTTTCCAATATGTTTTAATTTACTTTTGGTTCGTCAAGAAATTTTCAGTTTTATTATATTTTCTTTTTCTATTACCAAGTACATTGATTATCTGCAACTTATCCGATTTTATTTTATATCGTCTATGTTTCTAAGAATGTTTTTAAATAAGAAAGTACAAAACATATTGTACATATTGTATTTTTAGTTAGTTGTATTTTGAATTGTATTATTTTATCATCTTTTTATAATTGAAACTTATACAAAATTACTATTCTTTTGTAACTTAAGATTATTCTTTTCTTTTTTAATTTTTTGTTTGTCATATCTTGTACTCGCACTTAGTTTGTTATTTTACTTACCCTTCTTTATGTCTCTAGTCTATAACTGAGGTAAATAGATTGTAATTAATAGTCCAAGGATGACATGCTTTTATAAAATACCGTGTTATATGTACACGATAATAAATAATTATTAATCTTTACTAATACTACAAATCATTACTAGACTAGAAGAATAAAATGATTTTAATAACAGTATTTTAATACAGAAATAACAAAAACACTTGTTCAAAATATTCTCCTTTAAGTTTGGAAAAATTGACATAACGTATTAAAACTCGGGAATCTGATATATGGTTGAGTTTGGTTTAAAATCACCTGCCTGCTGGCATAGTTTATGATTTTCTTAGTATTATTGTTGAGAACTTTGAAGTTGTAATTTAAGTTGACAATTTAGTTTTTTGGATTATTTCTTCTCTTTTAAATTTAGTTATCTGTTCATTCATTCAATACTTTGTTTCCATATCAATAAAAACATGTTCAGCTACGTTAAAATTACGCAGTTTTTTAAAATAAACTATTATCTTGGTAGATATAAAAACTAAAATGGAGATTCCTGAATACATTATTGGTATGTCTAATGTTTGAAAAACAAATTTCTCTTGTTAATTTTCTATAGGTAAAGTTGACAAAATGTTTATATTGTTAACTTTTTACATCTTCTCTGGGAAAAATCAATATTTTTCCTTTACATTTCTCATTTCACATATACTTTTAATGAAAATGAAGCATGTTAAAACGAATACTAATTTTCCAAGAGGGTAGTACCCTAATAGTTACTGTAGACGGCCATATATCATCAGTGGAACCAGGTCTCTTAAGCAGTCACTGGACTGTAGTTATTTATGTTCATTCACTTTCTCTCTCTCCTCCCCCCACCAAAAAAAAAAAAATGTTAAATTTTAGTCAGCTAAATAACCCATAATATTTAGTGTATTTTTTTGCTTACTATCATAGCATAAGAATTAATTTTTTTTTAATTTTCATTTACTTATTTAAACGAAGAATTACTTAGGTATTTCAGGAAATAATTTATCGAGATACTCTCCGCTAAAACCATACCTGAAACTATTTTTTTAATCTTTTTGTGCAAGAGGTGTTGAGAACTAAAGTGGATTTACGTTTTGGATCTCACATTTTTGTGAAAATTTAGTTTGAAGTGTTAGAGCACTGTATGGCCATCTTTAGGTTACATAAAGAATTTTATTGATTTCGAAACCTTCCTGGAACTACTGACAGTAACTGATTGGCCAATATGTCTTCGATCTCATGTTGGTAGTGAATTAGTCACTCTGTTACCGCCACGTTAAAGTTACTTATCATTACATATTACTCTGGATATTGTTTATAATGCCTTCCAAATGACAAGGAGAATACACTTAAATCAAGGCTCTATTTATCCAAATCGATGATACGGTGGAATTACTTACCCATGATGACCTCTATCAAGAAGAACGCAACTATGAAACGTGAAAAGGTTCTTGTTTGCTTGGCTTTCTTATGATTTCCTAGAACACTGGCAATAAAATCGATCGTAGTTATTCGATGATTCCTCAAAATGAGTCAGGACCTGTCCTTATGACCATGGTTGCTGTGCATCCGATAAAATAAAGCTTTGAAAATCACGGGATTGGAGATATTCGTTACTATAGCCGATACTTCATTATATCCGAAGACATTATGAATGATATCCAGTGTGTAAAGTAATGCATGTAAAGTGCAGCTTCACTTTTAAAATTGGTCTAAAGCACTAATAAAATAATATCAGAAGGTTTTAACAAAAAATATATTAAAATCTAAACGGTTTATCTTAAATTACTGTTGGTTCACTCAGGTCTTAAACGTCTCAAAACATGATTCAACTTAATAAAAATATAAAAAAGTGAATAGTAAATGACAAAAAAGAGCACGCTCAATTAATCGAGAAACAAAATTAATGATTAGAACCGTGTTCAGTATTTATATTTTTTGTTTTTTTTAATTTCGTCTTTCACAACTACTCCGAGAATAATAAAACACGTTCTTCAGGAGTGCAACATGTTTTCTGCTCTGAGGCAAAACTTAAAGATGGGTTCAACAATGGAAGATCGTTCAGGATGATAATTATGGCATAAGACATGTATTTGGTTATCTAAGAAATACAACATTTTCACTAGAGTTTGATAATTGTAACTTAACAGGCTTAGAGTGGGATGTAGAATAAATAAATAAAATATATACTTACCTAAAGTTTTAATAATACTGATAAAATAGAGTTTAAGATTATCCATAACTTAAAACAAATTTGATCCTTTTTTTCTCTCAACCTTTATTCTTTAAAATTTTTCCAACGTTTCGACCCTCAGGTCATTCTCAAGGATACCACCTACAAAAAGTTTTTTTATTTTTATATAACAATTACATTATTTCCTTCAACTACACACTGATTTCTTTGGCCCTACCTTCAATATTGATTTCATTTCCTATTTCAAATCTTAAAAATGCAAGCTAATTGCCTTTGTCCACATCTTTAAAAGAAATTAATCATTAAATAATATCATAATACCATTATAAAATTTAGTTTTTTAAAATAGATTTCTTACTTACATAACCTTTTCTAAAAAAAATTTTTCTTAGATTTAAAACTTTTACAAAACACTTTTCTTCCTTCCTTCATTTACATTTGCATCTTAAAAGCAGAACCTACCTTCAACAGGTTAGGACTCAGTTATCACCTTATCATATAACAATAATTTTTTTAATCATTAATTTACATTTTTAATATAATTTAATTAACTTTCATTACTAATTATTCTGCTTATTACACAAACATTTTTTAATATATTTAAAATCCATAATTAATTTATTCTTGTTGTATGTGTTTCTTAAACATACATATACCCCCCTTTTTTATTTTATTTTTTAACATATTTACTCATCTATTTATACTTTTATTGGTGTATATTTATTCCATATATACATTTGTACAATTTAAGGATTTGAACATTTATTTATTTATCATCTTTTTTGTATATAATAATTACATATTTAATTTGCTTAAAATATCAGAATAATGGTGATAATGAGAGAAAAAAAGGATCAAATTTTTTAAAAATTAAGAATAAACTAAACCACTCTTAAACAAGCATATATAAAATAATTAATCTAATTATCCATAACTTTAAAAATTAAAATTCAAGGAAATATTTTATTTAGAAAAATCTTGAGGTCGATATGCATTTATTATGAGATATTCTAATGGTTCGACTTGGGTGGTCTGCTCTGAACGACGTAGTGATTCGAAGATATCTCAAGTGCCACGGGGGAGTGTTGAGGAAACCAAATGTTGCATTGTGATTGTAATTACCAGCTGTGAGGGGTAAACAGGGACCTTTCGTGGGGTACCTGCACCGTCATCAGGCCCCGACCACTATGTAAATAGGACTAGATCTAATAATACCGAGTGCTCCCTCTTCAACCCAGTGAAAATAACTCCTCTTCTTTTTTTTCAGACTCATTCTGCAGTGGCAGTTACTTTTTTCTCCATCTGAATGATTCGACATTCTGTATGAGTAGTTCTGCTATTCAAGTTGAGCCCAAATTGCTCATAATATTATTTAGAAGGAGTCTTCAGTTTGACATTTTTATAGTGGTAACAATAGTGGTGGTAGGAATATCATTCTGTTCCTGTGACTTGAGTTTATTTTATTTATTTATTTTAATACTATTTATTCTTATAAAGAAATACTTTTAAACATTTTATCGATGAAATGATATTTGTTAAATTAGAAAATTTTGATTTAATCATTAATAAATTTTAATATATTCGTCATTAATCAATTTATTTTTACTTAAGTCCTCCTATGAGGACCTATACAGCCACACAGTGAGAATGTCAAGATTCATTTTTCGGGACCATCTCCAAATAAATATTGACTGACCCAGGTGGGAATCTAATCCACAACCTTCTGAACCAAGCACTCTTTGACCCTCACCCTAACGCGCTCAGCTAGCAGGTCCTCTATTTATTTTCTATGTACTTTAAAATTGGTCAATTAAAATTAATTAATAGATCTATAAAATATTTATACTTATTTAATAAAAAAAAAAAATCAATTGCAAAATAACCAAGAAAATGCCAAAGTGATATTAACGTTGTAACCGTAGGACCTGAGGCTGTTCTTTTGGTCCCAAATTATTGGGTATAAATTGTAGATCCTGACATGTTTGGAATAATCTTGATGTCTTTAAATGTATACCATTTGAGCTGAATAGAAACAAATATGCAGTTTGGCTTGGGTATTATTGATAATTTTTTTATTCCGTTATTTTTTTATCATCACCTAGATGATTTGTAGTTTATATATTTCATTCTAGTAATTATTTCGTCTCTGATAGATTCTTCCGAATCTTTGATTATAAGAATTTCTTATTTGTTGTTGAGGCTTCTGAACATTTAGATTGAAGATATGATCGTATTATTTTTTATTGTGTGGCTATTGTAATACTATAATTAACCTTACCAGGCGTCCTACTTTTAGGCGATGTGTTTCACGTGTAACGAAAACTTCAATTTTTTAATTCATTGTTTTTATTAATTTACAAGAAGTATTTTTATTTAATTTAATTTTAAGATAAATAATTACGACGAACATTAATCTTGGCTTAAGTTGCCAGGGTTTTTATTAAATTTTCCAAAATAGCTGAGACAAATCAGCGCAAATGGTAATGCGAAACATAAAAAAAAAAATAAAATGTATTAGTTAAATCTGTACTTTTACAACACATGAAGGGTTAAGGTGCAGTATTTTATAAGGAAGTAGTTACTAGACCAACAGTTGTGCAAGTAGGTGATTTGGTCTGAATAACGCTATACCACCATACTTTTACTCCATTAAGGGTAGCCATTTTATGAGGCTGGGTGGACCCCGGAACGCTCCCGAGCACACAGGGCTGACTCACGGGTACAGTGAAACAGAAAACAATTATCTACCCCAGCTGGATTCAAGAGCCTTAGAGTTAGTAGCACAGTGCCTTACCAATGGGCTACCAACTCCCATATTTTTTTTTTATTTTTTACAAAATTAATTTAGAAAGGCCAGCAACTTCCAAAAGAAAACTGGGTTTTCCGCTTTAGGGCATAGAATATTTGACCACGTTAACTACAATACATGTTTGTAGATTTTACAAATAAAGTTCGATAATACATTTAAATATGCACTGCCGAATCCATTTGAAAGGTAATCCATTTTTTTGAGTATTACTAACTTTGCGATATAAGTATACTTTATATGTTAAAAAAATGGATGTGCTATGAAGTTTTGAAATTATGAATGCCCCAAACCTGTAATTACTAATGAAGTAACAGTTATTAGCATCTACATTTCCCTTTAAAATTTTTCAGTTAATGTAATTTTGCTTTGTATCTTAATATTTTTGATTTGATCATTAAAAAAGAAAAATTGTAGTTAATCTTTTAAGTTTATTTCTAATTATAATCTAGTTTGAACCACAAGAGGTTTTTCCATTGCCTGTTTGCGTTTTGTTTTCTTAAATGTTCAAATTATGCAATAAAGTGGCACATTTTACATGATTGAGCATCGTTGAATCACCATAGTAACCAATGTACTTATAAAATCATTCTAGTACTACCTATCTACGTTTTTTATATTAAGTAAAGTTTTGAATGAATTTCGAAGTTTGATATATTTATTATCTGCTTACAGATATTAAGAATAAAAATTGTGCTTTGATTTTTGAGTTTTCAAAGGACATTTATGGTTTTTAAATCTGCCAGGAGATTTAAATTTTTTGAATTCACTCAAAACTTTTCTCTGAATAAAAAAAATGTAATTAGTATGTTTTGGAATGAATATAGCAATGTTTGTAAAATATAAATTTTTTGTGTAAATAAATAAACATTAAAATGGCTAGCATATAAATATCATACAATGACCTTCTTTACCAGCCATTTTAATGTTTATGTATTTACTGAATAAAAAAAATGTAATTAATATGTTTTGGAATGAATATAGTATATCATACAATGACCTTCTTTACCAGCTTCATAATGAAACTGGTTGTATCTAATTATGTTTTACATTGTATATATCGAAGATAAACAGCTTATTGTAAACTTTACCAAGATTAATAATAGCGTTGTTTTTGAAAAGTTATAAAAACGTTTGAACGTAAGACTACCCCATTAATTTCCAATACAATTCAAATATTGTTAGGAAATAAACATCTGCTATGTTCCTTTAATGTAAATGTATTAAAGTGATCAGCTTTATATTTTTGGGCACGTCACTCAATACACCTGACTACTACTACAGTACAACTGACTACTACTACAGTACAACTAACATTTTTCTGAAATAACTTGTTTTGTGTAAATTTTTAAGTTTTATTTTTTAATAGAAAGAATGTCCGGTATAAGGAGTTGATAAATTAACAAATTTAATTCTCTTCAGGATATGAACTATTAGATTATTGTTAAGTTGTTTTGGATGATTAAGATTTGTCCATATGTGATGATTGTTTGTTAGGCAGATGGTTAAAAATGGTTCATAAAACTCTATTTTAACTTTATTTATAAAACTTTATTTATTAAAATAACCGACGTTTTACCTCATTTGGCAGGGGTTTATCAGGGCTTAATCCAGAAGATAGAATGAAGGTCTTCCTTCTGGAATAAATAGTTATTTTCTGCTATTTTTGTATATTTTTAAGACCTCCGGGCGTTATCATATTGGATCTTCCTTGAAATGTTTTATGTTGATATATCTCTTTAGAGTCGACACAATTCACTTTCTTTAAATTAAGAATGTTTATTAAAGTGACTTTGAAGTGTCCAATAAAACTTATGTTTAATGACTACGATATAAAATAATATTAGTAATGAAAACTTTTCCGAAACCGGACGTTAGATACCGGTACGTACAAAAACTTCCACCAAAAAGTAAATTGGCAATGTCTATCTTAACCTTCCCCTAAGTATCGACCTGCCTCCCGTGCTTTAACCAGTCAGCTCTGCAAAATAACATTACATGAGAGGATTCGTTCAGGGTCGTGCTCAGATTTTTTGGAGCAGGTGGGAGATTTAATAAGAAGAAGGCTAATACAACTAAAAATAAAAAAAGTAATATTATGTATTTCCTAAAATAAAAAATTCCGTTCATCATCACAAATCATATTTTCTGATTTATTTCGGGAAGGAGATATCTCCCCGTGTTACCTCATTTTGGGATTTTTTCATTATTAAGCCTAATAATTTATTATTCATTGTAAACACCCTTAAATCTCTTCTATTCTGCAGTGGATTTGTTTTGTTTTTAGTATTACAAAATATTTACGTTAAATAACTTAAGAGGATTTCATTTATCTGATTTAATTTCACTATGTGTTGTAGATAGATGACCGTAGATTACTGATTAGAGAAGATGGTCTGGGGGTGCGGTCAGCAAAGAACAACATAAATAAACAAAAAAATATTTATTCATGCCGACGATTCGACCTGAGTTTCAGGTCTTCATCAGGACTATAGAACAAAAGAGATAACACCAACATTTAGAGAAACATAAAATTGAAAAGAAATACAAAGAAATTTGGAACTATACAAAATATTGAACTGAATCATACATAATAAAAAATTGATAATTGAATAATTGATTGATTATCATCTGATTCTATGATTAGATTTTCGATTGATTAGACTATTTCCATGATAGTTTCTCTAAATGTTGGTGTTATCTTTTTGTTAGCTCAGGTCGAAACGTCGGCATAAATAAATAGTTTTTGTTTATTTATGTTGTTCTTTGCCGACCGCACCCCCCCTCCCCCCGACCATCTTCTCTAATCAATTAATTTCACTATTATGAACTATTTCGATATAGTCTCTTGTTTACAAAATCGTTGCTTCTTCCATTTATATATGTTTGATTTATTTTTGTCTTAGTTCAACAAACAGTAAAACAAATAATATACAATCTGTATTGATTCGCTTCCCTTCTTCCTGGCTAAATAATCTTTCCATCAACTCCTTTAAAGATTTTTCAGAATGTTAAAGAGAAGGTATGGCGTATTTGGAATACTTTTCTGAAGAGGCTTCAGACTTATCTGTTTTTCAGAAGAGAAAAATAAACAAGAATGAGTGTATAAATAAATTGGCGAGTATCTCCTTCCTCTACCGAGTGATCTTTGAAGTTCTTTCAAAGTCAATATTTATGCCCACTTGAGGTTCAATTAGGACTGGATGAAGAAGGTGTAGCAGGCGGTGGGGAATATTCCCCTCATCTGTGCAAAAGGAAGAACCTTACCAAGGCCCTTTGTGTCCCTAATATGAATGTCCCTTTCAGATATGGATATAATGGACAGTTACATAAATAACTTCAATGCTCTCTTCTTTTAATGGTCCATACGTTTGCATTTTTATTTCATCTATACTGCTTTATTGCCATTTTTATATGATTGATGTTGCACATTTTTCTTTAACTCTAACCATTTTTGACCGTCTGTCTTTCTATTTTATTTCTATGGAATATAAAGTAAGCCAGAGGTCTTCCTTTGTACGCAATGGAATGAGAAATTCGGTTAGAAGCAGTTTTATCTATTATCAATGCCTTGTTTTCGATTAAGAAATGAGCCGTTGAGAGCAAAGTTAGTTTAATTTATTCCGGTCTCATAAAAATTTATTTTTATAAAAAAAAATAAATACATAAATAATAAGAATTTAATTAATTACTTGTGAGATTATAAAGTCAAACGCTTTTAAATTGTTGAATATACTAACGAGTTATAATAAAAAAACTGTTATTCCTTAGTAAAAACTTTATAGTACTTTACCTGAAGTTTAAAATATCTCAAAACTCCAAATTTGACTTGATTCACTTTTGATTTCAATTCATCAAATAAATATATTATCTATTGGAATGAGACCAGGATTGATCCGCACTCCTTGGATTCACAACTGTATAATCCAGTAGAAACTTTATTTATATTTGCTCTTTTTGAAGGATACTAGGATAGAAAGACTTCTGGGCCCTGTTTCATAATGAAAGCTAATAGTATTGGTTCAAAATACAAGTCTAGAAACAACTTGTTTATTACACTAGTACTTATTTTTTCATAATAGGGATTGCTATGTGATATTACAGGAGTTAAAAAGTACTAAAGTACAAGTTACTATTGTACAAGCCTGTGTAATAGTATTAAGTTAAATCGACAAGCCTAATAGTATTAGTTTGTACTTTATTATGAAACAGAGCCCAGTAAGGCACACCCATCGATTGTAAAAAGTACTAGATATATGTCATTGAAGTGACTAGTTTGCTGAAAATGGTCCACCATCCTCTATCACGGTTTTTATTAATGATCAAATTTTTGGAAGAGTCGAAATAGAAATAACGCAGAGGGTGGTAAAGATGAGTATTGAAAGGAGCTAATATGAAATAATAGCTGAAGAAACGGATAATGGAAAGTTCGATACGTGGTCTCAGGTAGTGAAAAATAAAATAAGAAGGAAAATTAAATGGTGTATCATACGGTTTTACCAAGTTTCTTGGAATTGTTATCTAATAAAATTACTTAAACCCTTCAAAAAGAAGGAATGTATATTTTAAAAATATTTTCCGCCTTTATTATGAGCTTTCCTTTCCGCCTTTAGTTCCCTAGTTTTCGATGTAGACGTAGATAGTCTTTCAACATATCATTAATTATCCAATTTTACAAGAAAATTTAAAGGACTATAAGAACAATTTGCGTGGTTCTATTTCACCTCCTTGCACAACCGTTGGTCTAGTAACAGTACTTCCTTACAAAGTACTGAACCCTAACCCTTCATGGGTAGTAGCGGTACAGATTTTGATTTATAATAAGAAAAAAAAATTCAATTGACGCGTTGCTTTCCAAAACCATTTTTTTTAATTAGAACACTGATTAACATGCGATTTTACTTCTTTTTTTTTTATAAGTAATTCTTTTTCTCGTGATAATCTAGTACGAAAATTAGTACTTCATACTGTTACTTTTTTGTAAGTACAAAAAAAAAAGTAGTACCAAAACTGTTAATATATTAAAAATGTGAGAATGGGTTTGGTTCATGTAGGAATGCTATCAAAATTATTTTATTAAATTTATATCGAAAAAATGGAGTGATTCATTCCTTTTCGTATTATTATTGAAACCTGGTTACATAACAACGCTTTGTATAATAATATTTTTTTTAAATATCCATACATTTTTGAACGATTGTTTTTCTTGCTCGTGACATTTTTATGGAGTGTCGTCTCCAACACAGATTATTTAAGGAAATGGGTTTTAGAAATCCATGATAAGAGAATTCCTTGAATCGATTAAGATGTGGGAGGAAAGCGTTGCCACCCTTCTCTTAAGTGGACTCAGATAAAAAACTGGTTGTTAAGTCGTTGGTTCTGGGTGTTGTAGTTGTCAAACCTGGTGGTTATAAAGTATAAAATTTATCGGTACGATTTATATTCTATCAAAGTTTTTTAAGTAATATCTCTGTTAAGAAAGCTGCGGAATATCAATGTTTTGCCCAAATAAAATTCATTACACGAATATAAAATGTGTTTGAAGCTATATAAATATTGTACATTAATGAAGAAAATGGGGAAAAAAAATTGAATTTCAAATATCTATTGGGTTGATTGATAGTTAAAATATTTATTGATCTTCATAAAATAATTTAAAAGTGCTACATTTTTTATACACACTATAGATATTGAATAATCCAACAATGAAGGTTTGTTTGATTCAATTCCTTTGCCAATGAATACAAATAAGCACGATTACATGGATTTAAAAAAAATCTTCTAAAAATAAAATAAAAACTAAATATAAATAAAATAATATATCCTTGTATAAAATAGTAATAAATGTTGTACTGATTGCATTTTGTACGACTAGATTAAGTAATTTAAATCACGTTTCTGATTCTATGATGGTCATTTAATAATTGGAAATATAATACCTATTTCTTCAATTTGTATCTGCAACCTAGTCTCAGGTTAATGAGCTATTAAAATTTTATTTTAATAAGAAGTAATTATATAATTTGACGACATTTTCTTTTTTTTTTTTCATTTTTGTTTCTATTCATTTAAAAACGATATAACAGGCACATTTAACGAAACAAGCTGTGTTGAACATAATTTCATCAATCGTAAATATTTTTCATATCACGTTAACTACTGATTGTCTGGGGGTATAGTCTAGGGGTAATAATGGCGGAGTTCTCAATGTAAAATATATTTGCATTTTATTTTAAAGAGCGTAAATCATTTTTTTTTAATGATTAGAGATTCCACTGGGAAGTGTTAATCTGCTCTACAATATTGGTATCAATGTCATTTTGAATATGATTGCCAGTAATATCTCCCTTGTTTGTAATAGAGAAATAAAATAAAATATATTGATTAGGTAGGCCCCTTTTTCTAAAAACTATTGTCAGTAGAATTAAACTTATGTTAATTTCTTATAATTATTTATTTTAATTAATTTCAAGTATATAATTTTCCAATCACTAGCAATCTACTAGTGAATCACTTGTAGCTTGTTGATGAGGATTATGGTTACATTTCAAAAGAAAGAAAAAAGAAGGAACATTAAAATCAGTGACTGATCGACAAATATCATACTTCGACACTTAATGCTTTAAGGAACTAAGACTACAAAATGGAGTACACAAACTTCTTAAATTCAAAAGTATTAAAAAAAAATTACTTATTTTGCTCTATAATAAAACTCGAAGTTTAGTTCATGGTATAGAATTGAAAAATAGAAGATTTAGTTTTTTGCCATCGCAATGACTTAAGCACTAAAGAAAACGTGCATCGTGTGTGGAAGTATTATTGTCTAATAAATATTTTTTTCTATTGTTTGTATATCATTCTGAAAACCGCCCGGAATATTTTATCTTTTTATATAATAAAACTAAATAATTATGCTTAGCCGTATGGCTAAATAATACTTACACAAACTTCATCCATTTTTGCCTAATGCATTAGGATTCATTAAAATTAATTAATCATTAATCAGCAATTAAAATATTAGTTTAATAATGATATTTAACTTATTTTCAATACATTTTATTACTTTTTTATATATTGTATTTTTATTATTTATTATCCGCTACCATTCTAAATAATTCGCCTAGGGCTGGATGACCTTGCAGAGGAAGACCTATTATCGTTTTGTTGGTCGTAATGATTTGTCTTGTAGGGGAGTGACAAATTCGTTAGTCCACTCAATGGGCGATTCCCCCACGCATATGGCGTCTGAGGGGGGACAGTGGTGACGCAGATCAATCTAGGGTTCAATCTCCCCCGCTGGATGGAATATTATCTGTTTCAAACTATGTTTTCATACTCAAGTTCGCTTCACGTTCTATTTGGCCTAGCACGATAAGAGTGAAATGATCCTTAGAAACAGATGATCATTTTATCTTGTTTGTACCGCGCCTACATATTCTAAGTTATCCTGTAATTACTTGTTCATAGATAACTTGTAGATCAATAATTTTGAACTCGGGTGTTAATTAAAGAATATTATTTCATTTTATTTTTCATAGTAAATTACAATTAAATTACTATTACAATTAGTCTAATTGTTTGTACTTGGTACAATTTCAATGACTAGCACAATACTGACTTATTGTATACGATTGGCTTAACTCCTATTAGATCACTAATGTTTGTCCCTATCATGAAACAAAAAGTGTTAATTCTTGTACCTGGAAGTTCGTCTATTAGTATTAATGGACTATTGCTATTAGCTTCCATTATGAAACAGGCTCCAGATATTAGTGGTTAAGATGGATTCATATCTATAGAATGAACTGATTCTAAAGAAATATTAAATATGATCCAAGTAATGAAAGAAACACTTCTCTTTTTCACAAGAAGAATGATTTCTCACGTGAAATTATTTCAACGAGAAGCTAAATTGGGGGTCTCAAAAGAATTCAGGAAACGGTCCATAAGGAAGACCCTAGTTTTTTCCTGTACACCGCAGGAGGCCGGAAACGGTGGTTTCTCGCATCGGTGGCCAGTTGAGACAGCAGTTAGAACAAAAGGGGACTGTGTAAACTGCCCTGTTGGATCCCTGCCTTTAATCACCTCCCATCAGCATAACCTGGGTTGGATAATTACTAGGTCTGCATCGGTACAACCCTATGTTTGAATATATAAATAGAAAATGCTTTGTATAAACAGTTATTTTAAAGAATCCTGTTTTACTTATCTTGTTATATCTTCAAACTCGTTGCTATAAAATTATTTGTAACTCTATCTTTCAATTTTTTTTTAATGTATTTATTAAAATCTACAACTGTACATTATATTACATTCTGTGAATTTGTTCTCAGTTATAATGGAGTGAACCAGGCGTGTAGATAACTACCCATTGGTAGCACTCTAATGACGTTTTTACACTTGCAGATTTCGTGGCTATCTTCTTTTTAGGCGCCTCGGAGGATTGTCGGGAATGGAATATGATGCAAGGTTAGAAACTAGTGGGTTTGGGTGGTTAGGGAGTTTAGAAAATATATAATGGAAGGAATGATATCTGGTTCTGGCTAGATCGGTTACATAGGTGTGGTTTCGGGTCTTTTGTATATGATTTTATTAATGACAAAGTAAATCTTTCAATTCGAATTTAAATTTTGTTTATTGACTTGAGCCGTTCACTATCATTTATTTTTCTATTTTTTATTTATTTTGACATATCATCGGAACCCTTAAAGAACAAAAATTGGAGATGAGAGAAAAAGGAAGAGCCATCTATATGTTGACCCAGGTGGAAGTAAAGGGCTAAGAGGAAGTGTAGAAGGCTCTGCGAGTCCGCTTTTTAGCCAAAACGTCCCGATTCTTATCTACCGACAAAGGAGAGTATATCTTTGGAGGAGGAATAATCTTAGTCTTCACCTGGGTCGTCAGCTTCTTTTCCTTCCTACTATTTTATTTATTACGATTTCTGTTAGTTATTTTAAGTTATATCATCTTTATTTCAATAAATAAATATATAAAACTAAATTATAAAGTAAATGAAAATAAGTTCAATATTTTTAATTAAAAAAAAATTATGAATTATTCCAGTTCTGTAATTTCTATGCAATCATTCGAAACTTTGTAAATTTTTTTCATTTATTTTATTCATTATTTTATTTTTATAATATTTGAACTTCGTCACGGACATATCTTTCCCATTTTCAAGTTATTTTGACATCAAGGTGTTTATATTGGTGAGCGTTTTAAAGTACTTCCAACGTTTACTGTCTCAGTTATTATTTTGAAACAGTTTTTCCCAAACTTTAGACATCCATCTTCTTTTCATTTGTAACACTAAATACTCCTCTTAAAAAAAAACGCTTATAGTTTATAAGTCATAATAATTATTAATAACAATCAAAACTCATTTTGTTTTTCATTTTTAACGAAAAAGATAATTCGTTCGTAATAAAATGTATAGAAAAAATATATTATAAATTGTTATTATTTTCTGTTGGTTGATTGCTACTATTTGGTTTAGAAGCATCAGACTTTAACAAGCAATCCACATACGTAGATTCGCAGAGTTCGGAGATGCCATGATGACGCGTACCCATAAAACTACACGGGGAGCCCCAGGATAAGGCGCGTGGCTACTAACTCCAACGAATGAGTTCGAATCCGGCTGGGCTGGGCAGAAAATTGTTTTCTGTTACACTGTAGCTGAGTTAACTCCTGTCGGTTTTTGTAGCCTTAAATTGGGTACCCTTACTTGGGTAAAATTCCTGCGGTCGAGCGTGATTCTGACCAAATCACCTCCTTGCACAGCCGCTGGTCTAGTAACAGTACTTCCTTACAAAGTACTGTTCAGTACTTGCTGTGACCCTTCATGGGTTGTCGTGGTACAGATTTTAATTTTAATTAATAAAACTACAAACACAATACTGTTTATCTATACTTATAATCATTCTGGAGTACCCCTGAAGGTACGTGTATCACACTTGGGGTATTCCAGAGTAGTAACACTGTTTTAGAATGTATTACGAAATCTCATTGGGTTTTACTACTGGAATGCCTCTTAATAAGGAATAATTTAATGGTTATTAACCAAACACATTAATCTTTCTACCTGCCTCATCTTCCTTTAAAAGTTAGGTATCATTACTTATAAAAGTTAGGTAAGTTATATTACCAACACACCTCCCTACAAAAAATCCTATTGATACACAAATCTACAAAAACAGTATCACCTCACATGAGCTTCGATGGTTCCTTTAATGTCCTTCCCAAGCCACAGGTTTTCCAATCCATTATCTTGTGGTCTGTAAACTCTTTAAAGATATGAGTATACAAGGTAATTTATTTTCGAACAGCTCTCGTTAAAAGCTTCAGGAGATGCACTAGTCGTGTAAATGTTTGAAGATAATAATAAAAAATCCCTAATAACCTTTATTTCCATATATTTTGACGTGGTTTGGTTCTGTCGTAACCAAACTTTTATTTTTGTTGATTTGTGACCAGAAGGTAATTTTATTATAAATATTTCTTATTTTTACTCAAATTGAATTTTCTTCTTCGCAAATATTTCTTATAAAGAACACTTCAGGCGTAAGTTAGCAAACAGTTGAAGCGAAATAGAAACACCGGTCTTGAGAGGAAAGAAGTGAAGAACAAGTTCTACCAACTTAAAGGGCGCTTTTAACCATTCAGCTGTTAGTCAAGAAGTTGTCGCCATTTGCCTTCTTAGATAATGAATAGAACTGCGGGGTGGGTTTGAAAGTTTTATTCAAGTTCTTTGGTCCTCTTCGCAAACTATTCAGTATCTGTGATGGACTGGAAACAAATCATGAATCAATTTGATCTTTGATTAAGATTCCTTTTTAGATTTCAAAACGTTTTTATTCCTACTAATAAAAGCTTACAAAATTTTACAAAGCTACAAATGATACATACATTTGTTGTCTGTTTCCATTTTTTCTTTACTTACTATGCTCTATTATTTGATTTTGAAATTCAGGAATCCCGAAAAGAGTCCTATAGATTGCTTATCAATCGAGTATATTATTTTATTACTTGTTAATTATTGGATTACTTCTATTATCATTATAAAATTCAATTGTTGTTTCTTATTATAATATTCAATATAAATAATACAAGAATGGGTTTATCATTTGAATCAATTATCTAATATATTTATAAATAAAAACAATAAACACGCAGTCCTTTTAAATTATTTTTATTTAATATTCCTACTTTCCGACTCAAACTTCAGGGCTTAATTGGAACAACATTTACATGAGATCCGATTAAAAAAAGTGCATGTAAAATGAGTTATGTAAATTTAAAAAAAAAAATTATAAAAAATATAATAAAAAAGAAATACATTAAATGGTATAAGTGGCAAAAACATATATAGTAGTATATATTTTTTTCATTTAGACCATTCATTTCTAGTAATTATTTTCATATTGTTTTTAGTTTTTTTAATTTATAATTGAATAGTTTTTTATTAATTGTTAATAGAATAAAATTAAAATAAAAGAGTTGATTTTTTAAGAAATTAATTCTACACCAAAACGTATTTATTCTATTTCAAAATTTAAATTTCCTCCAATCAAAGACGTGTGACAAATCAAAGTCTTTAATAAAAATTTAAGTAAGCTATTTATGACGTTCCCATAGTAATTTTGTTAACAATAACTTTGCTAAAGTGAATATGTTGACATTTTTTCTTATTTTACTTATAATGTATATAGCCCATATAGACCTTGTCCTGGTCATTTTCCACAATAAATATAAAACAATGGTCATAAACCATATGGACATTATATTTGGTCAGGTTTGTGTCCAAAGTCTAAGATAACCAACTTAAATATTTTTTAACACGGGTAAAAAGTTCAATATCAATATCAAAGATTTAGTTTTTGTAGAGAATTTAATTACCTAAATTAAAATTATAGCTACCGCAAATCCTGGCGGGATTTATGAATTTTGTTTTTCCATTCAATCTTTTTTATTTAAGTCAATAATTTCAAGCCAGAGAAAATTAACAGAAAAGAATTATGATCTTTGCTGGAGTATAAAGGATGTAAAAGAGCCGCTTAGTAATAATATAATAGAATAATAAATAAATCATTCATTTTCTCTGAAGCAAACTAAAATTATATAATCCGTTATTTGAATGAACGACTCTGTACTAGGAATGAACTTTACAATTTAGTTAATTTGCCTATCTTCTTCACTGACAGAAGAGAAAATATTTATACAAATATATGTCATCATTTGAAGACGTGAGGCAGAAATTAAATATAATAAATCTGTTCAGTTCTTTAGAGGCACATCATCAAAAATAAAGTAAATTATATTTTGAATTTTTTATGAATATCCTCGAAGCTAGGAAACTATTCAACTAATAGTCTCATTGACTCACTTTTTTATTTATTTATTCCCACGAAGTATCTTCTTTTTTAAATGTATTTTGATTCAGTAACCATTAATTTAATAATTGGAGAAGTTTGTCGGGGGGTGCGGTCAGCAAAGAACAACATAAATAAACAAAACCATATTTATTTATTTTATGCCGACGTTTCGACCTGA
>NW_027105204.1:103607-108032 GCF_000696795.3 Halyomorpha halys | reverse complement strand
AAATGTTTCAATTTACTTTTGATTTTTTTTGTTGTTGTTTTTTTCATATTTTCTTATATTTATGTTATTATTATTATTTTTTTATATTTATTTTTCTTAACGTTTTTGTAAATAAATGTTTATAGAATATATTTGTAGTAAGGGAATATTTTAAATAGTACTAATATTATATTATTTTTTAAACTTACACAGCGTTTGTTATTTTTTATACTTTGACATTTGTTATATTTTTTTCCTAATTATTATTATTCCTTCTCTTGTATGTATGTATGTATATATATACATACATACATATGTATATTCATATTATGTTATTTTATTTCCTATCTAAAAGACAAACCTTCTCTCTGGACTATAATCAGTGTAAATAGATAAAATAGAAAAATATCCCCTTATTTTGATAATCTGTCATTTTGGCTTACCTGTCGCGGATTTTACCTGATTAAAATTTTATTCTTTAGTTTTCGATATTGAACGGAGTGCATAAACAGGAATTTTCCGTTATGTGAAGAGAGCATTGATATTCAGCCCGTCGGGAGCTTTTATTCCTTTCATTCAACCTAATAAATATTTAAGAGCCCTAGGGATCGGCTCATTGCAGTTAGTTTTAACTGCTCCCATCTTATATTCTGAAGGGATTTCCAACATCTGTATTGTCTCTGCTGGAGCCATAACCGAATTATTCAGAGAGACGGTCCCTACTAGCTCTTCTCTTCTCCAATGCCTACTCGAGAACTGGGACGAACAATGTGGCCGATGTCTTTTTCTTTTATCTTTATCTCCCTTTCGTTTTCCCTCCAGGGTCGAAATACAGTGAACTGTATAATAGCATGGAAAATCAGTAGGCTATTTAAACTTCTAGTTTAAATTAAGTTGTGCATGGAAAGGTTTTTTTTAGGGGGATTAAATTACTTATATGATAATTATAGAAATATGATAATATAGATACAAAACCATATTACATAATTATTTGTGTTATCAATAGATTTTTTATTTTCATTCTTAAAATAATTTTATTTGATTTCTTAACCGTTGAAAAATTATTAATTTAATTGTATATCGTTATTGTTTATTATAGAAAATATGTTTTATTTACTCGTATTTTTAGTAAAACTATTCGTGACCATTCCTTTTTGACGGTTAGCCTCGCTCATAGCGTGCTGATGAATCTTATATGTGCAAGGCCACGGTACTGGTGGGTGATAATGTTTAATTCTTGTCCTTCGTTAAATATTGGCCTCTTCATTACCTAAGAAATGAGAAACTATCCAAGGCACGCCGGAATGGCTGGTTAATGGAGAGACGCTAAGTGAGCCCGAAGGCTTGTTAATCAGTTTAGACTTGTTAGGGTTAGTTCTAATTAACTGGTGTTTACAAATCAGGGCACTGGTTCTTTTTAGAATAGTTAGGGTTTCGGTTTTTTTTTCCCTGCCCGGCTCAAGTTCAAATATTTACCTGCGCATGCTTCTCTGGCGCTATAGCTCTTCTAACCGTTGCCAGAAGATTTGGGTGTATGTAATCCTTCTAAATAGAGTGTTAATTAAATATGTTGTTTTTATAATTACATTATCTAAGGAAATTTCAAATACTTGTCATCTATTTAATAACATTCTTTTTCGTAACTCGTCTTTGTGGAGTATTTAACTATTGTTTTTCCGAACCTATTCATTTCCATTTTTCACAAAACTTACTCAAGTTTTCATAATTTCCCCAATATTATTCTATTCTGAGCTTTAAAGTCCAAGAGCCTAAGAGGAGAAAAAATAACTTATTTTACCCCAATAATTCATTAGTTCAGTGTAAACTATTTACAGTTAAGAGTCAAAATTATCAATTTGCCAACTAACTTGGTTAAGGGTGAACAAAAAATGACGGCTGTGCCAGAAGTTATAAAACATTTATTTATGGGTTATTTCTTGTTCATTCTTTCCTTGTTAGAAAAAAAAAGTACCGTTATTTTTAGTCAGAAAAAACTTTCCAAACTAGGTAAAACAGCAGTACTTACGGAAGCTAGTAGCTACACACTATATTGGATAATAGTGAAGACATTTGAGAGATAATAAAAATAAAGTGAACATCAAAGAGATGAAATGAAGTAATAGACCAGACTATTGCAACAAAATATCTCTTTTTGTTGCAATAGTCTGGTTAAATATTAATTTTTAAAAAATCTTCCTAAAATATGTTATTAGGAAACAGTGATGATAAAACGAAGTTTCATTAACGGCCCAAAGCCTGTTTTGTTAAATTGTAAAAAACTGAAAAAATCTGAAAGACCGCATCCTTTTGATGGATTCGGCATACAAAGGCTCCAGTTTCCACATGGCTAACTCCTTCATAATAACCACTCCTCCGCTCTTGCCGATATATAAACCATTGTTCTGCAATGCGTCGCTTAGGAAACTCGTTTTTTGTTTCCAATTTCATTATAGAAAGTTTCATAATGGGTTTATATTAAGATAAATATAACCTTTATTTTTTTTCTTTATTTAAAGGCGGTATATGTATATATATTAAAAAGTATTAAATCTGTAAAGCTACTGCTCATGAAGTGTCAGGGATGCAGTACTTCGTAAGGAAGTACTGTTTCTAGACTAATAGGTTGTGCAAGGAGATGAATTGGTCGAAATCTCTCTCGACTGCCAGTTTGTTACCTAATTAAAGAGTAACCTAATGAGGCCGGGTGGACATCGGAAGATTAATTTATCCTAATTCTAAATTAATAAATTCGTCAACAAATGCTTAAACCTAAACTTCTTAGGTTCGGAAGTACGTCGGAAGTAAGTTCAGGTTAGGAAGTACTGTTTCTAGACCATTAGGTTGTGCAAGGAGATGAATTGGTCGAAATCTCTCTCGACTGCCAGTTTGTTACCTAATTAAAGAGTAACCTAATGAGGCCGGGTGGACATCGGAAGATTAATTTATCCTAATTCTAAATTAATAAATTCGTCAACAAATGCTTAAACCTAAACTTCTTAGGTTCGGAAGTACGTCGGAAGTAAGTTCAGGTTAGGAAGTACTGTTTGCAGACCATTAGGTTGTGCAAGGAGATGATTTGTTCGAAATCTCTCTCGACTGCCAAGTTATTAGCTAATTAAAGAGTAACCAAAGAGGCCGGGTGGACATCGGAGGATTAATTTTTCCTGATTCTGAATTAATAAATTCGTCAACAAATGCTTAAACCTAAAATACTTAGGTTCTAAATCGCGAGAGTTGTGCATGTTTTAAATATCCTAAATGTTAACATCTGAATCCATTGTAATATTAGCAATGGCGTATAATTATTTTTTATTAGTCATCATTTATCTGAATTGGTAATATGATCTTGATGTTGAGTATCTCTATACAAGTAATGTTTTTTTCTAAATATTTCTCTACAGCTTAGAATTGAAAAAAATGGTAAATACAGAAACTTGGCGTTAATGTATGAAATATATGTATTTTAATATTGTTTTTATTGCGGATAAACGTCCATTGAAACAAATTATATTCACATGTACATGCGCCATGCATGATGCATAATACAATATCATAATAGATTGAAGTATTGTATAATTATAGAATGATCATCAATAACTGACCATTTAAAAAAAATACATAAAATGCTGTTTGGATTCCTAAATCATAATTAATTATCGTGGCATGTAGGCCCCTTTTTAGATTTTTGCCAATAGTCTATAGGGCTAGGAACATTTTTTTTTATCACAATCTTTTGTTGATGTTCGTTCTACGATCTTTGGAACTTAACATAAAATAAATGGGAACAAAATAATTTCAGAAATAATAAAAAAAAAAAAAAAGTAGAGGGGAAAAATATACTAAAACATTTTAGTTGTTTAAACTAAAAAAATAATCGCGTTTAAACTTAAAAACTAAAAGATACAATCAATATTGCAGCTTCTCAAAAGTCATATTTCAAATAACTCCGTGTAATCTTGTAAACGATCTCGTTATAGTACGTAACAGCTTTAGATCCGTCTCACCTTTAAGATAATAGTGTCCTTACATGCAATGTAAAATGCTGAATCTACGTATACACTCACCCCATTACTGATATATTAAAGCATTGCTATAAATGACGTCAGACGATTAGAATGACACAGTTCCCCTATTTAGCAGTTTATTCGAACTATTAATGTATCTTTATTATGTTATTAGTATGTCTTAGTAGCCAATTTAAAAAAAAAATATATTTTGTCATAGATTAATTAGATTATGATTGGAGAAGTTTGTCGGGGGGTACGGTCAGCCATTACCACATTTATTTATTTTATGCCGACGTTTCGACCTGAATTTCGGGTCTTCATCAGGGGTTGTGGCGTAGAAGGCAAATAAATAAATATGGTTTTGTTTATTTATGTTGTTCTTTGCTGACCGCACCCCCGACAAACTTCTCCAATCATTAATCTACGGTCAACTATCTAC
>NW_027105204.1:92747-103557 GCF_000696795.3 Halyomorpha halys | reverse complement strand
TATATATACATACAGCAGCAGTTTCCCAATGGTATAAATTTTTTTTTTGCCTATTTGTTTTACTTTGACCCTTGCCTGTGTTATAAATTAGATTATTTTTTCGTCTCATATTTTCCCGAATCCTATTTGGTGTCGCTTGTATATATGTCCGGTAATCCATCCCATGAGTTTGTCATGTACTTAGGTATAGAATCCAAGTAAAGTATGTGAGGTATGGCAAGAATCGACAGCTTGTTAATTTCCAGTCATATAGTCACCAACCTGACTATGCATCATCTTTGAATTGATTCTGTAATCTTAAAGTTGCTTATCTTTTGATGTCACTTTACTATTTTTATGAATTTATCATTCGGACTTGTTTTCCTGTACATTAGGATTATTGTCTTATTTTCGTTAACAAACATTTTGCGGGAGTTGCTTCATTAATATCCACCAATTATATTTGGTTCTACCTATCCTCTCTCTTTCTCTCTCTCTCTTCAATGTCTCGTTAGGTAGGTTCAATTCACTTTATTACTTAGTTCTAATCACTAAACGAATTTTATGAGACGACTTCGCAAGATATACTGTTCTAGGACGATTTCGTAAAGACCTTTTCAGAACCCAAACCTACAAGCTATGAAGACATAGAGAGACTATTACAATATTAGAATAGACATTTCAATCACCGCCCTGGAATTCCACGTGCTTTCACCGTCGATTTACCTTCTGGTGAAGTATTTAATGTTAGTATTGCCATTGGTATTGGTATCTGGTGGGGGGAACTAGTTTTGCCAAACGCTGGTGGCTACCAGAGTTGCCACCGAGTACTACGATGGGAGTGTCAGGATTCATTTCTTGGGACCGCCGAGAAATATATATTAACTGGTGTGAATCGAATCCACACAGTTTTTGTTGACAATAGATACACTAAACCTAATCAGATCCTCAGCACAAATTCCAGTTACAAGTATGTTTTATAACAGACATTTTTAAAACTTGATTCTTTTCCAGCATTCATCTAAGTTTTATTTTATTTAATAGTTTCAAAACTAATCATGAGCAGATAGGGATGTAGCCAAAATGTGGGGAGTCCATGAGGCTCGAACCTTACGAAATTGCCGTACGGTCAAACATTTAAAATTTACATTTCTTTATTCGTTGTCGATTTCCCGCCAATTCAGTCGAATGCTTGAAGTAAGTCTATTTTTTTAGATTAGTTCATTCATTATTCTGAGCTCTCTTAGACGGATTGACCGGATAGTTCATCGTTTAAAATATTTATGAATATTTTATAAAAGCTCTGAAGTTATATGTTTAGTTAAGAACTTTTCACTCCGACGGGTTGATGATATTATTACTTAAGATTCCCAGCCCAAGTTTTAATGACTCAAACTTTTTAATTATCTGTAAAGAGTGGGGTAAGTGCTGCTTTGACTGCCGGCTTCGGTGAGTTAAACCTGTAGCATCTGCTAAAGAGACTGAGTTCATCACTATAATAATGGAGTTATATCGTTTCTTATTTTTTTTTTGTGATGTATGCCATCATCATTCACTGTGGAGCTTGTAATTTTTTATTATGGCATTAGGTTTTATGCACTTTTTAAACTTTAAGATTGCAATTTAGAGATAACGAAAAAATCAAGTAATAGTTTTGATTATTATTTCTTTCTTATACAAGAGAATTTGTTGAACTTGATTTTGACAATTGAGGCTTTGTAATTGAGACTATAGTCAACATTTGAGATATTGTATTTAAAAACTTTTGGGTCATTCAGTCTAGTATAAATGTATTTTTGAAATGGTCAAGGAAAAAAAAACGAATATTTAGCCTTTTTTCAGTTTTTTTCCTTTTTGATGCCATGTGTATTTTTGATATGTGTTGTTTTATACATTTATAAAAATAAAAAAATAGATAAAGTATTCTACTATTTGAATCAAAACTTGTCCCTATATACTCCGAAGTATTTTATATACTGTTTTGTTTTATTTTAAAATTTGGAAACTTAAAAACTGCCAAAAATAGGGCTACCTCTTTGTTACAGCAGCTATAAAGTCTTTAGAAAAACCTGCAGTGCAGAAATGGCCAACGAATGTAATGCCATTTCAAGTCACTAAAAGTTAAAAATAACAAAACATGATCTATTTTGAAAATGATTTTAATATCTTTAAACGACCTTTCACGAAAATACTTTCTAATGGTAACATTGGTGCTTTGGTTCAGTCTAGTTCTACTCATCTAGTTCCACCCATCCCTACAGCCCACCTAGAAGGTTGAAACGGCAGTGGCCAAGAGACTTATAAAATAAAAATAGACAATTGGAGTTCTGGCAATGGTCAGATTCTCCACTCAAGTTGAGTGTTTGCGGTTTTAGCGAACTTGCTCAGCCTCCAGTGACTCATTACCAGTGATGCGGTGAGAGGGATGCGCTGGGATCTTATGGGCTCTGCTCTACCCTTGGGTACGCTACAGGTGGGGGATAGAGTGGGCTCAGAGATCCTCAGGTCGATTGTGTAAATATTGTTTATAGTGTAAAGGTGATTAGAGATTATTTTATTTATTTTTTCATGCACATAGTTTGATTATGTTCATTTTCTTTATCCTTCTGTTTGTATAAATTTTAAGAGAGATTTTATTCAGTTTTTGTTTTCATTTATTTATTTATTTTTCATTCTTATTTTATTTTAGTATGAATGTGATCATTAATAACTATTACCTATTGCCCACAATTGTGTGGCAGATTGTAATATCTATCAATAAATAAAGTGGTTTTATTAAAAAAAAAAAAAAAAAAAAAAAAAATAGGTGCATTTAAAATAAATTTTTACGGCTACGATTTTCTTTTGTTTACACTCTACCTTGTCCATTTCTGGCATACGATGAAAGGGGGTTATCTATAGGTAACCAACCCATTCTAATCATAGTAATGGGAAGTTAAATTTTCATTCCGTGGGACCGCCAATAAATAAAAAATTCTCAAACGGGATTAGAACTGGCGTTTCTGCAGGTACAGGGCTGCTAAATAGATGTCTTCCCCCTCTACTACAACCGACCCTATTGCTACGAATCGTTCCAACATTCCAGCAACAAGACCTTGAAATGTTTTTCAAATACATCAATCAATAATGCATCCCAATACTATCCAATATAGAGGAATAAATTGTTTTGGATCACATCCTCAACAAGAATTATTTATTGTAAGAGGTTGTTGTTAATAAACAATGTGTCTACTAAATGATGTTTATTTTAGACCTGAAATAAGTTATTTTCTGTTTGTTTGTTGTCTGATGTGGTCCATTTTCAACTACATTCTACTTAGTCCTAATTTATTATATTGTATACATTCAACGGAAAAACTAGTTTGGAGCCAGGCCAACAGTTCCGCTAAAAACCGTAAAATCCTCGTGCTTGGGGACAGAAGCTGTTTGTATTGAAAATATAGTGGATGTAGGTTCTGACCTAACTGAAGATAAATCTAAAAATGACCCAAATTCAGTAGTTAATTAGAAAGCTATTCCTGTCGTGAATTTTAAGCTATGATTTAATTCGAAAATGATTTTTATGAGATAATGTCTGGACATGGTGTAGGTTTTAGGGCATAAAGTCCCTTTTTACCTAGATCGTTTCTGGTTATTCATTTATTCTCTCAAATATTAAGTCGTACTAGGACGCTAAGTATATTCTGACCCTTTCTATACACGTTTATTTTAAAGGTAAAATAATCTGTAGCTAGTGTTCTACGATGATCATTTTAATGCGTATCCTATCTGTAATTTTGGAGAATGTAAATAATATATTTACAAAATAAGAAATAGAATAGATGGAAAAGATAAAATAAATAATTACAAAAATACATTTTTAAACCTGTAATAATGTAAAATTCATTTTAATGTATTTTAATAATGTACTGTAAGATCTTCATACCAAAACTTTGTAATTAACCTTCCTTAATGAAAACACTAATTATTCAATGTGTTTTTTAATTTACTTTTTAATTTTTTAACATACGTCTTTTGCTTTGTTCATTGGTTTTCAACCTGTTTTTGCCTCTATCCCTCTTTATTGTAATTTATTCAATGGGCTATACGATAAATATTCGATATATTATATGATATTACAATATTATAATATCATGTATAATATTTAATACGATGGTATATATAACGATATTAATACACGATGTTAACATTAAAATAATTTTGCTTCCTCATTACCGGAGGTAGGAATGTAGAAATTTAAATGAAAAAGATTTCACCAGAATAGAAGATTTTAATTTGGATTTTACCTTTTGAATATGAAGAAGCTCATTTAGTCCTGTGTTTATCTATCTTCAATGAAATAAGTGTTCAGTTATAATAGATCGAACTATTTATCCTATTTTAATGAAATTTTCAGGAAATGTGTGGATTCGTTCTTAGTTTGGGTCTAATTCGATTTTATTTGATCACACCAGCTATTTTCGGTTACGCATGCGCAAACGTCATTTCCTTGATACACCTATATTTCAAAACAGTATAAAAAAAAATAAAGCAGATTTATTACATTATATCAGCATGGAAAACCCTGGAATTCTTAAACGGTGATGGTCCTCATACCATTTAAGTATTACACTTAAGGTTAACGAGTGGTTATGAGACTGCAATTTTAGTAAGTTGTTTTTCTTTTCTTATTTTTTTTATCCTGTTTTCATTTTTTTTTTTTCATATTTCATATAGAGTGTAGGTAAAATATTTATTAAAACGTAGAAGGTATAAAAATATTAAAATTCAAATACTTACAGTTATTGTTCTATTGATACAATTATAAGGATAAATACGTTAAAAAATTAGTTTATACTGGTCACTAATCTTGTTATCAATAATCTTATTTATTCAATATTTGTCTAAAATTATGTATATATTGCTGTTCAACTTGTCTCATGTGGGTGAACTAAAGTTATCTGTACCCGTCAGATTTTTACAAGATTGTAAATCTTTCACGTATAAAGTTCTATTTCTTTCACTCATTCTACATATATTTCGAAAAATGATTGTCCGGTTTAGGGTAAAGTTGGAGAATAGTGTAGATGTCGTGTTATTATCTAATATTACCTTAATAAAATTTCATCAACTGCATACTTTCACTTATTTATGCGAAACACTTTAATACATATATGTTTCACAACGGCTCTTCCAAGAGATTTTATTCTCAAACGACAAATAATTAGCCTTAAAATAATATAGACAATTATGTAGGAAATTTAAATATGTAAGACAAGAAAACAAATGAAATATAATAATTTGTAGGAAGATAGTCCTGATGGCAGTAAATAGAGGTATCAAAATAGTAAAAGAAAACTATTTATTGTTAATCAACGTTTCGCCCAACTTTGAAGGGCTTCGCCAGGGCTGAAGAACAAAGGGATGAGAAAGATGAACAACAATTAACAATAAATAGTTTTCTTTTACTACTTTGATATCTTTATTGATGGCCACCCGAACCGCCTCCCTACTGCCTACTTCATACGGTCAACTATCTTCTTCCAATAGAACTATAACAATATTATCTTATGTGTGTATTAGCTTACCATTTCAAATAAATTATCATTTCTATGATTTTGGATATTAACGTTCTTGTTTGGCATTGCTTATTATATGAAGAAAAAAGGTACATGTAAGAAATTTGAAATATGAAATGCCAATAAGCAAGTAATAAACTTGTAAAGGTGCCTGAGATTGTATACCATCGAACCTGAAACGGCAATAAATCGTGAACTAACCATTATGAACAGTTAAAGGTGACCTAGGTACCAGACGTCCAGCCCAGACCCACCCCCCTGTCAGTCACTGGGCATGACAGTCAAGTCTTGACAAAGCTCCTTGTCCTTTTAAGTAGTTTTGCTATTGTGAAGTCCGGGTCCTCACAAAGACCAAAGTCAAAATGTTTATGACACGCTGTATTTTCTGTTTCATTTAACCTGTCTATTGCTTTCTAGGGTTGGGTTTAGTTCTCTTTCGGGAACAATTTAAAGATACTTCTTCCACTTTCATTTTCATATTTAGAAAATGGGTCATTTTCAAATTGACGGACGTAATTTGAGTCAATGGCTTGTCTGACATTATTATGATTGTTCTGACATATGATTTAGAACAACGTTTTTCAATAAAGACTTTTTTTTTTTATTATTATTATTTATTTATTGTAATTTACAACTGTACAAAATAATACAACAGGTAAATATGTAGTATGTTTCATATACACTTGAAAATCTTGGGAAGGAACCACCCATTGGTGGTACTTCAAACATTAATTTAAACTAGAAGGCCGTGGCCATCTTCTACAATAAAGACTAAATTTTATTTTGAATTAAGTGAGTAATATTGGCCATGCTGTAGCATGTAAGAATCGTTTTACATAGACACAGTCAACACTTCCATTATCGCATTGGATAGGTCATGACAGATTTGTGATTTTAAGTTGCGTAGTACTGCTGTTTTGGGAAATTTTTAGTTCTTGTTATTGTATAGGATGGCATATTTATAGGCCCTTATGAATTCTAGGGAGAACCATATTTTTGTGGAATTTCATTTTGGGAGAAAAAATACTAACGTATCTATACCTGTTCTACATCAGTCAAGAGAAAAATATATGGATCCATTTTTTATTGTTTAAAAGGGCATTCAAATTTCTTGGAAGAGGCGCATCGCTCTTGGGAGAGATTGGAACCCCTTACACACATTTTCAGCAGTAATAACATTAATTACCTTTTAAATCCATGTCAACATTAAAATTACTAACTGAACTAAATTGATGAATAAATCTGATGTTTTGCTTATATTTATATCTATTTTCTACTCACCGAAGACCTGCTCAGAATCCGATATCTCCTCTCCTGTTGGAGTCCTGTAATAAAAAATTATTTTATAGTTCTTCATAAAAAATTATAATTACACAGTTTTTATTATTTTAACACATCGATTACTGGTTAATACTAAAGTTATGAACCAGACCTGGGGAAAAAATGTTTTGATTATCATTAAAAATTTTTATTCCAAAATATTTAATTTTTTGTTATTTTGTACTTCCTTGTTATTATTTTTAAATGGATACAGAAGTTTTTTCTCATGTGAAAGAATGTGAGATGATATCAACGTCATCTTCTCAGATTTTCACTTGTATACTTTCTGCAAAATTCGGAGATTCCATTAGTATAGCGTATAGTAATAGCGCTCGATAAACTTGACCTTGAAACTCATATCAATAGAAACAATAATGGTTAATTTATTTGTTTTTTTGTTTGTTTTGGCGGGTGGGAGTGTACTGCAAAATACATTTTCAGGGATACAAATAAACAGAGGTATTGTATATTAAAGGGAGAAGCCTCTTCAGCATCTATAATTTAACATTTAAAAAAAAAGGAAAAGTCTACAATTGTATATAGTCAATTAATTTCATTTCTATTTATTAAGCTCTAATGTGTCTTAATTTTAAGATTTGAAAGTAACATTGTAGGAGAACGAAATTTGTAAAATAGTAAAGGTGAAATGTCAAAACAAAAAGTTGAGCATCCAAAATGGATCTGTGGTTTAGAGGCGTTCATTAAAAAAAAAAATTATAGAAAATAATTTTTCTGAATCTTTTATTATTATTTTTAAATAATGTTGGAAATGTTGTTTTGTATATTGCAATATTATTGAACTGGCGTTCCTTTACTGCATTATCGTGTTAGGGTTGGACCATGAAACGATGGTTAGCAAACGTCAACATGGACTATTGTCATCTCTATACAACGGTAGGTCGTGAATCGACCCTGGGCACAGGTAGTAGGCTAGGCTAAATAAAAAACTCTTGAGGCAGGTTGCGGTAGGCCGGGAGGAATCTTATTAGATATGGATCTGGTGACTGGAGGACAGTATCTGTACCATCTAAGGTCTGGCCTGCTGAGATGGCTTTTATGGGCGCAGATCATATCCTCAGATCGGTTTTAGTTTATTATCGAGTTTATAGCTAGATTAATGTTGCTAGTTTCAGAATACGGCGACGTGAAATTTATGTAACTAATCTTTCATTCAATTGTACTGTCAGACCTTTCTTCATTAGCTTTTGTTATTGTTAGTCGTTAGCGAAAAGTAGAAGGTATTAGTTGCAAAATTTATTACAATAATTAAGTATGAGCGATAAAAATTGCATAAGTTAGAAAGAAACGTTGACGCGCTGTAGAACGTTTTGAAAACAACATGTTTTTCCACCACAATGTTTGTTGCTTTCACTTACCTATATATGGATTATGAAGTAAGGGAAAGCATTGCGATTGTGAAAAATTTCGAATTCGAGTTTTCATAAATACACGTTTTGAGGTTATCTGAGTCCAAATAGCCAAGTCTCGCAAAATGCTGTGTGTTAATTTATTTACCTAGTTATAGCATAGTTATATACATAAGAAGTTAGCATGGTAAGTGTTAAAAAAAAGGAACCATGACAAAATATACAAATCTTAGTTTACAAATAAAAATAAAATGTGACAAACTAAAAAAAAAAATTGTGATAAATTATAATAGAAAAAGTTGACTGTGATAAAAAGTTTTAAATTTTTAATTCAATGTGAACAATTGACTAATTAGGGTAATTTGCGGACTAATATTAATGACCTGGGCAGACTAGCCTGCATAAAGTTGTTTTTTAAATTATGTGGTTCTAAAATTGTAATAAGATTGTCCTTGAGGATTGCCGAATCGCCCGAAACGGACTTATAAAGGAATAAAAAATATTTTGAGACTAAAATAGGATAAAAATTAATTAATTTATTTAAACAAGATAATACTATTTAAAATATAACTAACTAAGAAAAATAAGCTATCAATAAATTGATTTTGTTATTCGAAAAATATAAAAAGAGAAAACAATTGAATATTTCGTGATAAACTAAATGTAAATTGAAAATATCTTAAAAACTAAAACTAATGTTTAATTACTAAGGAATCAAATAAAAATTAAGAAAAATAATTGAAAAAGGTAATCCGATTGTGTGTTAAATAGTTTGCTTTAAGGAGATTTATAAATAATATGAATCTTTCATTCACTTTATGTTGACGACCATGAAAATTAATTTATTATGAATATTTCAATTTATCTATTCTATTATTACTTTCTGTAAAAAATATTTCTGATATAGGAAAAAGGTTTAGTTTTGCACCCCTTTCGTCACCAACCGACCTTATTCTCATATACCTCGAAGGTGCAGAATTATTATTTCATTGTTAATATTTACATGTTTACTCGTCTGTCGTCATTGTTTTAACAAAGTTTAATAAATAGTTGTTTTTTTTTAATACGTTGGAAAATAGAATTTATAGGTTGTGTTCATTCTCGATTTGGAGTAGTAGAATGTTTGACAGAGTTAGGAGAGAGTCTATCTCTGCTAAGTAAAAAGTTGGGTAGCTGTAAATTGTGTTCCGATGCACTTACCGAATGCCCAGAGAATTCAGGAAGGGCAAATCGAAGTCAATACTGTATGCATTTACTTCATTACATTATTAGTTCTATCTATTATTTGAACCCGCCCAAATGCATTAGATAATCGTGGATACGCTGAACGAGATTTTCTTTCGAGACTTATATCTTCTTTTTTTTCTATTTTGTTTATTTATTTTTAGCAAAGCTGTCCAGACCTTTTAGTAATCGAATTTTCCCACGCTACTTAATAATTAATTTAATTTTCTTGACCATAAAGTACTGCTTAATAGCCTTGTTAATAGGATGACTTATAATTGTATGAGTTTCAAGAATTCATGTAAGCTATATTAGAAAAAATTAAATCTGTCCCGCTTAATCCATGAAGGGTTAAGGGTGCAATACTTTGTTAGGAAGTAATGTTACTATACCAACGGTTTTGCAAGAAGGTGATTTGATCAAAATCAGATTTTTACCAAATTAAGAGTAACCACTGTATGATGCTGGGTGGACCCTGGTGTTCTCCCGAACCCACAGGGCTGACTCGCGGCTACAGTAAAACAGAACAATTATCTGCCGCAAACGTATTCGAGAACCCAGGTCCTTTGAGTTAGTAGTAGTAGCACTGCGCCTTACCAATCACACACATAAGCTATGTAATATCTATATAGATGTTTAATTAATTAGCTATGTGAAATATTTGATAGTTCAGTCAAATGATTTCATATCGTAAGTTTTAATTTTTTTCATTGAAGAATAATAAATACAATCTGCTACCAGCAACAACTATTGGAGTTCTATGTATTTTACGCGTACAATATACAAAAAAAAAAACGTAAACGATTAACAATATACAAAAAATTAATCTTACAGAATATTTAATATAATAATGTAATATACAATATTTATATTTAGTCTTGAGCCAAGCTTTTCGTATCTCACATGGAATGCAAAACAGAGCTCCAAGAGATCTCAGCCTAACGAGATAAATTAGATTTAAAAAATGCAAAACCCAACACATTCAACTAATAAAGAAGCGATCTCCCGTGTATTGTTTAGTACCACCAGAATATTTTTTTGCTAAAAGTCATACGGATTTCTGCGTTGGATTTAGGCATTTTAGCGCACTTACTCAGCCTCCACTGGCTCATTACTAGTGATGCGGCGAGAGGGATGCGCTGGGATCTTTTGAGCTCTGCTCTACCCCTCACAAGTGGAGGATAGAATGGGCTCAGGGATCCTCAGGTCGATTGTGTAAATATTGTATATATTATTTTATCATTATGTTATTTTATTTATTTATTTTTCATACAGATAGTTTGATTATGTTCATCTTGTCTATTCTTTTGTTTGTATATATTTTAAGAGTTAATTTTTTTATTTTTAATTAATTAATTTTTT
>NW_027105204.1:73015-92697 GCF_000696795.3 Halyomorpha halys | reverse complement strand
TTAATTAATTTTTTTTTTTATTTAGTATGTATGAGATCATTTATCACTATTACCTATTGCCCACAACTGTGTGGCAGATTGTAATATCTATCAATAAAAAAAAAATTTAGGCATGGCGTTGAAGTCGTATAAAACGTATATTTCGCCAGTTTTTTTGTTTGCATCTCAAAAACTAAGACTGAAAAACCTGTTCTTAACAAAACTGCAGTAAATTAAATGTGTTATCTAGTGGTAACATTTAAAACATAAGATATTGTTTAATTTTTTTAGTAATTCTTAATTAACTAATAAATGAGAAAAATAAAATTTTGTTTGAGGAATTAGTAAGATCATGAGGAATTTCTTTAAATTAGTAGAGCAGTGCTTTCTTCTTGTACCTGTGTTTGATAAAGGGAACTTCCTGCTTGTCCTGATTCAGGTTGAAGATCAGTGACAGTTGTCGACACTTATCACCTCTGTTCAATATGTCTACACACATACCTTATCGAGGGACCAGTTATCTTTTAAACCAGCGCTGGTCTTGTCGTATTGTGGTTATTTACTCTGTCGCTTGGGTCTAAATAAATCCTTCCCCTCCTGTTTTCTTATCGGGGAACTGGAAGGCCAAACACTCATGGATCACAGTGGTTTGTATATACTGCTGCAGTCATCCTTAAACGGCAGGAAGCAAGCTGCGTTGTTAAACAATTAAATTGAGATAGTCTCCTCATGTATTAGGAAACTATAGCAGTTTAATCAACGTAGTAGTAAAAATCTTAGATTTAAGATCCTGGTTAAGACTGGGTATTATACCTGATATCTACATTTTAAAACATGATCTTATAGATAAATTATAATTTTGTAAGTATTAATTAGCCAAACGGCTAATAATTTAAGTCCCGAGACACTACTTTATGAATCATAAGAGAACTGTGTGTCTGTCTAAAACTCAAAGATTTAGAACCTATGTTTGAGGGATGTTTGATAGCTCATTTTAAAGGTTATTGTATTTTTATTTATTTTTTTTATAAATTTTGAATTTATGAAAACTTAAAATTCATCTAAGAATTAAAAAAAAATGGTGTATTATTTCGGCTATGCAGGTGCAGAATAAAAGGGATCGTAAGTAAAAAGAATCAAGATGTTTGGTGGGTGCAATATTCTGCATATAACAATTGATAAAAAATAATGCCTTTGGGTGAAAAATATAACACAATTTAATAGAAACTATTTTTTTCAGAATTCTTTACTCATACTCTGTCAATGATACAATCATCAATTATATATTATGTTTAATTGACCAAGTATGTATGAATCGTTGTGAAAATAAAATATTATAAAATTCATTTTTCTTTTAAAAGCAATAGCTTTTGCTAATTATTAAACCAATTATACATTTTGGAAAGATAATGAATGTGCTTTTTGTTATAGAATAATTGTTTTAGGGAAGGTATAAATAGGCAAAATTTAAAGTGATAGGTTACTCTTTATTGTTTTGTGATTATTTATAGTAACTATTTGGCAAGAATATAATCAAAATAAGCCGGAATATTACAAACTTTTTGTTATAAAAAATAAAAACTAATACGGCGTTCTTTATAAAAGAAAAAAAGTTAAACTAGGTATTTTTAAAAAGTTATGTTAAATATCAAATAAAAGCGCAAACAATCAGCTTTAAAATGTGCTATCAAACACGTCTTAATTCGGCTATTTCCACGATTATAGAGAATCAATATAAAAAAAAAAAAAAGATTAAGAAATATACTTGTAGTGTATTTAGTTGGTACGGCAAATTTACAGAAATAATTATCTGCCATAGCCGGACTCGAAACCTGTAGCTAGTAGCACAGTACCTTAACAATGAACTACCCCGTCAGACACACACACTCATATTTGTTTATATTCTTTTATTAGTTACATTATTTATAAATAAATAATTATATATATTTCACAATCAGCTAATTTCTTGACTTCATATTTGAAAATAAATGTATGTCAAGAGCGTGAGGGATGATAATTCTCGTCAGCACCTGCTCCTCGGCAGTAATTTTCAAGATGTCAATACAGAAGATCCTTCCCTTCATTCAGCGCCAACCTACTACACTCCAATATTAAGTATCATTGTACAGCATTAACAATTTCGGTTTTATGTCTATGTTTTTATGTTGATTGTTGAATTTTACTCACCATAATATATACAGTTCTCCGGGATGACCAGTGGTAAAAATAGTATGAATAAGGTACTGATTAAAACATATGTTTGGTAAAACAATACAAAATAACTACTCCAGAGGGTTGTCTTACGTCTTGGTATGTGTATGGATAAGGAAAGCAATTGTATTAGTGAGTTTTAGTATATTCTAAAAATAATAAACTGGAAAATATTTTTTTACAAAATATGAAATATGTAATTTTATACCTTAGTCTCAACATGACCATTAGTTTCTGTTTGTTTTAAAAATATTCAAGGTTTCTACTGAGAAAAAATGTGTTTAATATATTATTAAAACGTTTTTTTGGAAGGTGAACTTCTAATGCTTTGAGATACTCGAGCACTCCACTCGGATAAGGAATGTATTATTAATGACATACAGACACGCAACCCAGGATTCTTCCTTCTAGTTAGTTATTAAATAAAACATTGGATGTGAAACAGGAGAAAATCCTGGCTTGGAATATTTGTGGATGAACTGCCATTTTATTTAATTTATATTTTTAAGTCTTAAATCGCTACAAGGGGATATAGGTTTATTATTATATACATTTTTAATGATTATTTTGCATTCAATGTCAATTGAACTTTCAATTTTATGTCAATTAATATTTTTATATTTCTGATTTTTAAAAAAGCTCATTTAATATATTGAAAAATATAAGAAAATTATTTAGTCTAATTATCGGTACAATAACACTAATTCGTTGGACTTGTTAATTTTATAATTATTATTTATTTTTAAAAAATGACTTTTCTCATAATGTTGGGTATTAGCTGAACTCTTTGTTTTCAATTGAAATACTCTCCGATCTTTTGTTAAAGTATATTAGTGTATATAATACATTAGTGAATTTTAAATTAAATGAGGTGTTTGTAAAAATAAGGAGGTAACCCGATTTTTCAATTAATCCAGATTTCTAGTAAAAAAAAAATCCTTTTTCGTTATGCAAAAATTAAGTAGCTCTTACCTTCAGTTTAAACATTTTTTGCTAGATATGATCAGTTACACTAGATGTAATGGTGCTAGAAGGATATAGTCCCTCGTCCATAAATTCATAGAAACAGCCTGCTACAAATATAATACTCGTTTGCGATTGCTATTTCTGTAGATACTTAACGAATAGAGGATATGACATTTTATTGAGTAAATGTATTGACATGTTGTTGTACTTTACATTAGCAAACTCTCCTGGCTGATTTGCGATCATCAGTGTTTAGAATTCGTGCTAGCTAAAGGGCAACTCTTACCACAGACTATTACGTAACTGTTTTCTCTGTAGCTCTTAGCAGTTCCAGGGTATGGATCTAATGATAATATTATGGTTATACCCCGAAAACGCAGTCTCTCGAATTTCATCATAATATTTTGTAATTTAATCAAGAAATATTCTATTTACAGTATTAAAAATTATTTTTAAAAGGTCCATGTATCTATGTTGCATTTGCATTATCGAGACTGATCTGGATTTCGGTATCGCTGGACGGATGTATTGATATCGGCCTCGAACCTTCGAGTTCTCCTTTATTATTATTATTCACTTGCAATATTTTTACTTTCACTATATATCGATTATATAGTATGGGGAAGTATAGCAAACCTGCAAAATATCTAATTAGAGTCAACTGAAATACATGTTTTGAGGAGATCCCCTCGAGTTTAAATAAACAAGTCTCGCAGAATATGTCTGTAATCAGTCTAGTTCAAAAATAGAAAGTCACACGAAACTGATATTGCATATTTCACAGCACATAGACCTGGGATATGGGAACTTTCCGATAAAATCGACTTAACGGAAGTGGCACTTTATTTAGCTGATTTTTACAGATTTTCTCAGTCATTTATAATTTTGATTAAACTAAATTAAATGATTATTATTATCAGTTAGGTCTTATCCTCATTGAAATAGTTTAACAAGGCTTAAAGGCCTAATTAAAAAAAAAATCCTCTAAAATATCTTTAATTTAATTTATTTTAAATAATTAATCATATTGTCTTGTTAAAAATAATCAAAAATGTTTGAATATGAACTATACAAGATTTTTATGTTTAACTAAAGAAGAAATTGAAACAGCTGATTAGGGACTGCAAAACGGAGACATCCGAGCGTGTCCGATCTCTCCCGATCCCTATTATAGATACCCGGTTTCGTTTGTTAGTTTGTTGGTTTTGTTAAAAAGTTGTATGTTTGGCCAAAACAAATTATATTTGTTGACAATCATACTTCAAACCTCGAGAAACCCTAAAATATCATTTTTTATACTAACTTAAAAATAAAAAGATATTATAAAAGGAAGATGAATGGTCTTAGTGTAGTAAAATTAATTCAAATAACGATTAAAGTATTTTTTGTGAGCCAACGTTTTGCTCCACGTTTTTCACAAAGGGCTTCATTAGGGCTTTTTGACAGAAGGAATCTATGTACAACTCTTTTTACTTGCAACTTTTTTTCGCTTTCTTTCTTTCAGAAAATAAAACCCTGATAAAGCCTTGCAATGAGGGCCGAAACGTTGGCACACAATCTTCCTTTTATAAAAAATTATTGTTTGAAATTTTTTACATAGTATTATGTGGAACGTGTGTGACGCGCGCTCAGCACAGTTTTTCACTAAAAAGTCAATTATTAATATGTGATTTATGTTGGTTATATTGGATATTGTTTTGTCTCGTTATAATGAAAATAATATGAATACATTAATGAAACAATGGATTTTGTTTGGTTACATCATTACGTCATGGGTTAACCATTTATTCATGGTTAATTTTTATAAGATTACCTTTTTAAACCATCAAGTATTTTCATATAAGATCTTGTAGCTGACTGATTTACTCAAATAACATATAGAAGTAATTAATTTATGAAACTGATTTCAATTTGAAGTTAATTGTTAATAATTAATTAAATTGAGGTGGTTTGGTTTTAGTTAAATTAAATCAATAAATAGAACGTGACATTTCCGGTGGATGAACAGTGAGGTAAGATAAAATGAAAACGTTGAAACAACTGACGTGAATATTTAAATTTGCTGCGGGATCAGGGGGAGTTTAGAATTCTGCCGTAATTTTAGAATTCAAGGCGGGTCTTTGTATTTCCTCGCTGTTCGGGTAAAAAAATTCTGCGAGACGTATTCCTGGGAGGGTGGGAGCGGATTTAAGGGTTGGATCACGTAGCGTTTAGGGCTTTTGTTGGGCGTATTGTTTTGTTGGCTATGACGTTTTCTTTTCTACAGTTTTTATCCGTATGATACAAATACATAAAACTGGGTTGGAAGTTATTCTAAATGGATACAGCTGCTGACCAGTCTTTGGTATCCACCCTATTTTTCTACAATGTATTTGCGAGTTGTTTAACCAATAACTGTAAGTTTATCAATTTAGAATTCTGCCCACGTTTGAATCATCATGTTTTGTCTTCACTGTTCAGAAATAATATTTAATTATTCGGTTAGTAAAATATTTTTTTAAACAGTTGCAAATAAGCATGAAATCATATTATAACGAGTTAGAACTTGAAAAAATAAGTGCGCTCTCTTAAAAATTACATTTTGTTTGCCTTGTAAATGTTATCTTAATAATTGACATTTAGATTCGGGGGTAATGAGCTTTAACCCGCTGTTAGAAATAATTAACAAGCATTCGATCCTCTTGCTCAAAATATACTTGTTCCAGACATTATTATAGATTTTTAACATTTTTTTTATGTTCTATACTATTAATGATCTTAATTCACCTAATTCATAATAATCTTAAAGATTAACTCTAGTTTTTTCATGACCTAGAAGAGGGACGTGACGGCCGTGCTGGTTGAGGCGCAGGTCCCAATGCGCTCGGTTCGGAACGTTGTGGGTTCGATTCCCACCTGGGGCAGTTAATTAAAAAAAAATTAATTTCGTGTGATAACATTGGATGGATGTCTTCTTAATCAGGGATTACCAACAGTTAGTAACAGTCAGATGTCAGGTAATTAGTTGTGCAAATATTATCATAAATTAAATGAAAACTAAAATATTTCCCAAGTTGTATCTTGCAATTAAATATATTAGCTTAACACAGATTTAAACATTTCTGTGAAGTATAGTTTGTATATTTGTTTTGTTTCAGGAAATACTTTTTCTATATAGTTGCACATAGTTCAGATACATCTCTACATATTCATGTTTACACTATTCTCTACTAATCTCCTCTCAGGTGCTCGATTTGTCTTTAGTCTGTTCTAAGCAGTGCTCATCTTTAAGTGTACTTGTGATTCTTATATTTATATTATTAATCCAAACTTATACCATTCGTCTGATCCGAAACATTTCTTAACATTGTAATACGCTGCTTGAAAGCTGCTTAAAGACAATTGATTTGGTTTAAACAACCTCGGATATGCAAGCTGTCTGACTCTAATTCTACAGTCTTATTCTGATTCTGACCTCTTTTTTCTTGATATCTAATTGCTCAAGTCATCATCATCCAGTGTTATACTATTTTACCACTGCCAAATCAACAGTTACGAATAATTAATAATTCTAACATATATTAATTACTTTGCCAATTTAATTTAATTGAGCTATTTATTAACCGTGAGCTAGCCGCCGCGAATGGATTATATACACGACTGTTGGGGTATCAGTTGGGATTACACAAAGTACCACGTGATAACTTCCATTAATCGAGCTGACGTTACGCCGACGATACTGCTCTCGAACACGGCACCATAACAGACCCAACATGGCTAAATCTGAATTATGGACTGAAACTACAAGCCTATCATGGCGTACAGATCTGGCGCTACCATAAGATAACAGTATTTGAGAGCGTTACTGGTGTAATTAATCATCGCGTATTTATTTCTTCATTTTTGTCCATAATTTTCCGTTTATTTCGTCGTATCTTTGCGTGGGGATTTATGAAATCTTTAAATTAATATCGGAGTAGGTTTGGTCAGTATGTAGGGCGCTGTGCTACTAACGCTAAGCACTGACCCGGTTTCGAATCCTGCTGTGACAGATGATTATTTATTCTGTTACTCTAGCTTTGAGTCAAACCTGTGCGATCGGAAGCCCTTCTGGGGCCCACCCAGCCTCTATAAAGTCGGTACGCTTAGCTAGGACAAAATCTCGGGGTTGAGTGGGATCTTGAAAAATCACCTTTTTGAATAACTGTTGCTTAAAAAACAGTTCTTCCTCATTAAGTACTGAAGAGTCCCTGACTCTTCATGGGTTGTAATGGTTCATATTATTATTATTATTAATATTATTAAATTATTACTTTCTATATTATTATACAATCTAATGAAGACCGTACTTCCAGGTCAATTCTGGGACCAAAAAGTTGTTTTTGTTATGAACTAAGATTTTTCGATTTTAAAGAATTACACTTATTATTATTTATTGCTTGATTCTATATTCATAATCGTAGACAAAAAAAACAGGGATTAGTCTGGTCTAATTGCCAGCTCCTATGGTCAGGGAACGCACAGTACGGGGTTCGATTGCGTCTAATATTTATAAAACGTTTTCTGCTTTTGATTACAAATGTGAAAAAATAAAACTTCGTTCCCTGTCCTTGTGTATGTGTAGTTTTCTGTGTATATGTAATAATAGCGTCGCTGGACGGATCAAAAAATTAATTTTTTTGTACTAAAAAGTATGAAAACAAATACATTTTAATTGCTATTTTATGAATTTTTTAATGTAATATATGACATTTTTTTTGGACGAGGGGCCCTCAGAGGCAAACAGGTGTTGGAATTTTGAGAAACACTCGTATTTTTATTATATAATAAACACTCGCACTATAAGATTTTCTGAAAAAAAAACATATAATATCAAAAAAGATATAATACAACTATCATAGGAAGGGATGTTGTAACAATTTATCGAAGAGACCAGATGATTAATTCACAATATTTTTTCCGGATTTCTTAATTAAATTAAAATATTATAATTTTCCCGCCTATATTATAAAATGTTTTACTTTTCCCGATTCTGCTGGGTTTGAACATTTCACTTATATATTGCAAATGTTGATGCTTGACAATAATTTCAAACAAATTATATGTGTAAAATATAAATTTCTAACTTCAAATCTACTAGTATTATTTTTAAATGGTAATAAATCTTTGAGTGTTGTTTTTACAATTATTACAATTCAATGTTGGTCCTGAAATCTTAAATATCCCAGCTTGTTGGTTAATTAACTTCTAGTGAAGTGGTAAATCCAGGAATATCAAAATAGAAAATGTAAGAACACCAAGCATAAGTTTTTATAAATCCTTTATTTATTTCATGTATATTTTATTAAAAATGAATTTAATTAAAATGTAGTCAATTCATACTATGAATATTTTTTCGTTGACTATGACGGGTCGGATTCAGCTCGTGGGACGTATTTTTCTAGACACCTAAGCTTGATAATTGCGTCAGTAATTATTCTTTAAATTACTGCAACGAATTGAATTTGGTCCTTAAAATACTTTTCAGAATATCGACTAGAATCGATTTTTCATTATTCTGTTAGATCATTTTGTTTTTACTAATTATATTAATTAATTACAAATACGATTTATTTTACGATCCTGATATATAGACAGACAGTGTCAAGTCAGCCATAAAACACCCAATTGTTTGTGTGTGTTTTGTATCGCCGAGCTGGTAGCTCACGCAATTATATGACACGCTCTTGGCCTGTCTTATCATAACTGAGATCTTCAATAAAATTACCATAATTGCACAAAATTATACGCGTTTGCCTTCTCCTCAAAGATGGATTAGTTCATTTTATTGTGAAATTCAGAACGGTTACATAGAAATATCTTTATTAAATGTTGCATCGAAAATTGTTATTTATGAAGAAATGGTGTGTTGTTGCACTGCTAAAAATTTTAATTGGAAAGAAATTGGAATCATAGGATAACTCTCCCCTCAATTTGTTTTATTTTGAACAATTTTATGCCAAAATGGATACACATTTTCTTTTTTTTTAATAAATGAACGATGGGCTTAAGGGGTGTAATGAAACTAATTAAGTTGGCCTCATTTTCTAGAGAAAATCACATGAAGCAGAATTATTATTTATTCATATAATTGTGCCTCAGAGACAAGTTCAGTCTATTTTAAATTTTAAATAGTCGTCCCTTTCTGTGCAGAATTAACCTGAATAAGAGTGCTTCAGGTTGTCTTTGATCTTCTCATTTAGGCCAGGGAACGCTAAAACATTCAGACAATGGTTAGCGGCTGGGGAACTATCTTAAATAATACAATGGTGGCATTTCCATCAAAACCTATGCATATATATTTAGTATCTCTAGAAGAATACTTAAATGAGTGTAAATTAAAAAGGGGGTTTACTGAAAGGCTTGCCGATTTCGATTTTTTTTTTTTGTGACTACTACGAAAAAAAATCGATACTTGTCCAATCACCCCTAGGAACTCATAACACAAGAGCCCCAGAGGAGAAAAAGACAATTATTTCACCCTCATTTTTATTACTTGGAAAACCATGTATAATTAGAAGTCAGAATTGATGAGCCTGCCAACTAAAATCTGCCATTTTTTACAATTTACTATTCTGGATCACAAATAATATTGTTATATTAGAATGTGAACATGGTTAAGAAACCAGCTTTGCTCGGGATGTCATAGTCCAATTTAATTTAATTTTTTTATTTAAGATAGGGTTCAAAATGTAATAAGTCACCTAATAAATAAAACAATTTTCGACCTTATTTATTTGAGAAAAATTATTTTTTTTTTTTAATATTTTTGTTTTTTTGCTCAATCCTCTCTGAGAAGAACTAACTGTATCTAAATAATTTGATTAATATGAGATATAAAATAAAATAGTTTCAGTGGGTTTTTCTGATGCTACAAGAGCAGGGGTGAAATAACTGCCTTTTTTTCACTCCAATTTTTTATTATTTTAATGAAAACTATGTATAAATTCATGAGTCTCCCAAGTATAAATAGAGGGAATAATATATTTATAATTATTTAAAACTATATATTTATATTTAAAACTACTAACAACACTAGAAAACCTAAGATTACATAATTTAAAGTAGAGTAAATTTGCTAAAACATGAGTCCTAATAGAGATATTTACGTTCAATAGTCCCCGAGCTATAGCTTTTTAATTGGCCACATTTCATTTATGAGTCAAATTCTCAAAGTCATTTATGAGTATCAAATTCTTTAGAATGCACTGAAAAATCATTTTGAGAAATATGTATCTCAAAAACTATTGAACGTACAGATGTCTATTTTGGCCGAAATTGAACCTAGAAAGCAAGCTTAATGTACTATCGAGTAGTTTATGAGGTTTATCTTCGTAGGAATCTCAGGGAGTATTAAACATAAATTGCTCTATTACAGTTCATGTCTTAGCAGATTTACTCTACTTTAAATAATGTTCTCTTAGGTTTTATAGTATTGTTGGTAGTTTTAAAGATATAGAGCTCTGAATGAAAATTTAATTTTTTTTTTTTAACGTTTAGAAACAGCCACTATATTTTATTCCCCCTACCTATACTTGGCAGACTCATCAATTTTGACTTCTAATTATACGAGGTTTTCACTAAAGTAATAAAAAATGGGGGTGAAATAATTGTCTTTTTCTCTTCTGGGGCTCTTGAGTTCCTAGGGGTAGTTGGACACGATTTTTTTTCGTAGTAGTCACAAAAAGCCATTCAGTAAATCCTCTTTGTAATTTACTCTCATTTAAGTATTCTTCTAGAGATACTAAATATATATGCTTCTTATTGATTTATGATTTATGAATGTTTTCTGATGGATTTATTGCATTCATTGCTATCTCCTTTAATTCAGAAACCTTAGGACCTATTCAAAACAAATTTAGAGGGCTGTAAAGAATCTTTTTTGAACCTTTGCGAATTCATTTCCTGAAAAAAATTGAACCTACTCGGAACTGTCCTTCCAAAGTTGAGATATACAAATTAACCAGTTTCGGTATGTTTTTTTTAATCTCAGATCCTGAGGTCTATTGAACGAAAATTTATCGATTATTAAAATATAAAATCACTAAAATAATGTAATATAAATAAGGGAGGATAGACCATTCATACTTCTCGTCATTAAATCATAATAAACATTTATTACTCGTATATAGCCTTAACCAAAAGTATTAATCATGCAGAATCATTTATTAAAGGAACGATTTTTGGTAATATTTTTTGGATATTGCAATAAATATGTGCCCAGGTGGAAAAACGTTACAAGTCTAATTTTCCATAAAAAGGTGTTTTTACACTTCGGAGTTTCATTCGCTATTTTATTGTTAGTGTAATATCTTAAGTTTTTTTGTTATAATTTATGAGAAAACAAAGCAAATTGTAATAAGTTGAAAACCACAGAAATGCATGGTGCGAGAATATGATTAACAGTCACCTTGAAGAAATGTTAAAGTGATTCATTAATTATATGATATTAAATTATTTCCCAGAATAAAATATAAAAACAAAATTATAATTCCTAATTCTTCTGGTCAAAAATGTATTCTTTAATTTATTGAGACACTTCGTCAATCAAATAAATGAATATCTAGGATTTTCTTGTTAGTGCAAGTATGGAAGTTAGCCTACATACATTAAGGATATTTGGTAAACCATGTTTTATTTTCGATCATCGTTGCCAATAGCATGTGACTTAATTTAGCGAATGAGAAGTAAACTATATATATCTGACTGACACCGGAGAGAATGAAGTCAGTGCATTTTGCAAACGATAGAATCTGTGGTATAACTCCGAGGTATTGTTGGTCACGATTGGCACGAGAGTTCAATTAAGAGGGAATGTTGGAGATTTCTAGTTTCCTAGAACTTTATGAAACCTGAAGAATGCAAGTATGCAGACGCAAGCGATGCGCTATATTTGGCTCAGTTACAATTTCTAACGGTTTCCTCAAATACTAAAGCTGTATATTCAATTACGACATTTTTAAAGAACTTCGAACAACTTATATTCAGTTGCCCAGGTCATTAATTTCAGTCTACTATCACCCTATTTTGTCAATTGTTCAACAAACAACTCAATTGTTCAACACAATTAAAAATTTAAAACTTTTATCACTGTCTCTATTATAATTTATCACAAATTTTTTTTTTTTTTGGAAATGGTACTAAAATTGTATTGAAATTGTCGTTGAGGATGGCCGAATTGGCCGAAACGTCAGTCTTATAAAGAAATAAAAATTGTTTTGAGACTAAAATTGGATAAAATTTATTTATTTAAACAATAATAACCAGTCTCAAAAAAGTGTAAAGATTATATATAATGTACCATTAGCTTTATTCAATAGCTCTAGCATAGGAAAACGAATATTATTTTCATAAATCATTTTGAACTTTTCAAGTGAACACAAGAAAAGTTATTATTCAATTACGACATTTTTAATGAACTTATCGAACAACTTATAAGTATATATGAATTGCTATTTCAGCCATTCACATTGAAAATAAAAGGTTTAAATGTTATTTATTTTTTTATCGAATAGTACACGGTTACAAATTAAAACAATTAAAAAATATCATTACTAAAGCTATCTACATCGATTGTCGTAAAGGAGAAGTAATGCTTATCCCAAGAATCACGATCACAGTAAATACGTTCCTATTTAAATTCAAAATAGTTTTTTTCTTTAATTGCTTATTTTCACCAGCTTATGCTTCGAGAATTGAATGGTTTTTTTTTATGGGCAGTTGTAAATAGTATCTCTTGATTTAGTCAGAAATAGTCGTGAGGATTTATTTATCAAATAATCCTACACTAAATATCTACATGAGATTATCAATTCAATTTGATGCATTGAATTTTTTTTAGAGATTTATTATGAAGAAAATCTATTATTTAATATTTTCAGCTTAAAAAAAAAAATTAGTTTATTAGATGTAACAAAAACATCTATACAGTCTCAACCCTTCGTTATTATTTCTACACTCCTACGTTTCAGCCATTCCGGCCATTTTCAAGGATCTACTAATTAAAAAAAAATATAATTACGTTTACTTCTACTTCCCTACATATTAATTCTAAAACCATTTAAAAAATTTAATTTCTTTTCTTATTCACACTTATTACAGTCAAAACTGAAGAAACTAAACAATCATTCGGAGAAAGAATATATCAGCATAATAATTATGTAAAAATAAAGATAACGACCCGAACAGCATTGGTGCAACATGTATCCAAAAATAAGCATAGTTTTGGTTTTGAAAATACAATAATTTTGCATAAAGAAATTAATACCTTCAAGAAAAAAATTGGAAAAGTTGGAAGCTATTTATATATCATAAAATATCAATTTTACTGTTTATTTCAAAACAGATACAAAACATTTGAACCATTACTATGCTGAAATTTTAAACCAAATTAACTTACGATCTTAATGTTTTTCTATTTGTTTTATTAAGGTAGATAACACATAATTAAATTTGATAGGTTTTAAAATACTAATATTAATGAATAAATAAACTATAATAAATTTGAAGATGTAATGAGGATATAGCAAACCTGGGATGTTGAGGTAGCTTACTCAGTGTGGTGTTGATATAGTGATTAGGTACAATAGAAATAGTATACTAATTATTGTAATAAGTATAACTGTTAAAACAGGTAATGTTAGCACATTGTGATGAAAACTAATTAATTAGTGCATATTGTTTCCTAATTTAAGAGGTTTTATTGGTAATTGACTAATGATAAAGAGTGATAAAGGCATAATGGCCTGCAATAATGTGATAAGCATTGTTTGGCAGTGATAAGTGTGAATAAGGTAGGAAACTTAATTTATCATAGTGTTTTATATACATGGATACATGTTGTACCAGTGTTGTTTTATTTGGATCGTTATCCTTATTTTTACATCATTATTATGCTGATATATTCTTTATTCCAATAATTGTACGGTTTCTCCATTTTTTGGCTGTGATATGTGTGAATAAGGTAGGAAATTTAATTTTTCATGATGGTTTTAGAATTAATTTGTAGTGAATGCAATGTAATTAAAAATTATTTATTTGGTAGATCCTTGAAAATGGCCGCAATGGCTGAAACGTAGGAGTGTATAAATAATAAAGAAGTGTTGACACTATATGGATGTTTTTGTTATAACTAATAAACAAATCAGTCTCAAACAAGAATTTACATAATATATAAAAAATATTAGTTTGTATTTGATGGTATGAAAAAGTATTAAAAAAAATAACATACTTTGTATTAGTTCTTGTTTTGATATAATTGCAAGAACTGTTTAAAATTGGGGTTTATATATAAGTTATATCAATATTCTTTTACGATTTTTTATTTCGCAACATAATATTAACGTGTGATGTTCCCTTATTTCTCCATTCGATATAGATAGAGCTTTGGGTCCTTGTTGAAAAATGAAAAAAAAATATCAAAGTTAAACAGATCTATAATTACTAAAAAATAAAATAATTGGAGAAGTTTGTCGGGGGGTGCGGTCAGCAAAGAACAACATAAATAAACAAAACCATATTTATTTATTTTATGCCGACGTTTCGACCTGAGTTTCAGGTCTTCATCAGGGCTATAGAACAAAAGAGATAACAACAACATTTAGAGCAACATACAATTGAAAAGGAATAGTATACAAACAAATTCAGAATTATTCAAAATATTGAATTAAATCTTAAATGATAAAAAATTGATAACTGATAATTGAATAGTACAAAATTTTAATTGATTGATATTCGTGGAATTGTATGGTAGTAAATTGAAAACAGTGACAGAGGTTCGAAACTCAGGTCGAAACGTCGGCATAAAAGACATAAATATGGTTTTGTTTATTTATGTTGTTCTTTGCTGACCGCACCCCCCGACACCCCCCCCCGACAAACTTCTCCAATCATTAATCTACGGTCAACTATCTACACCTCATTATTTTATTTTTTCATTTATTTGGGCCGATAGTTTTAAAGTAGAACTGGAGGGGGAAAATATTCCAAGAAAACCAAACACAATAAATCCAGTGGTTGTGGACATCCTTCTGAAAAAATGTACCATGAAATTAATTTACAATAATAGAATTATACAAAATCCTTTTCATCTATATTTTGTATAATTCTAAATTTGTTTGTATACTATTCCTTTTCAATTGTATGTTGCTCTAAATGTTGTTGTTATCTCTTTTGTTCTATAGCCCTGATGAAGATCTGAAACTCAGGTCGAAACGTCGGCATAAAATAAATAAATATGGTTTTGTTTATTTATGTTGTTCTTTGCTGACCGAACCCCCGACAAACTTCTCCAATCATTAATCTACGGTTAACTATCTACACCTCATTATAAATTTACTTAATTTCGTTTACTCAATTTTTCTTTATCAGAAATAATTTTAGTTTGATTTAAATTAGGTTTATTTTATTTTTTTCAACCTGATCAAAAATTTTGAAATATTTGTGAGTTTAATAAAGTTATTTTTTCTCGTTTGTGTATATATAGATTATTTTTAAAAGTTTTCATTTTATTATTTTAAATTATGTAATATATGTTGTTAACAAAATTAAACTTTTTTTTTCTTTATGTCTTAAACTATCCTATCCTATACGGGTTGGGCTAGAAGAAGTGCCTTTTTGAACCCCTACTCTCCGTACTAAAATGAAAACAGCAATATTAATGAGGAGTTGATTTCGATGGTTTGGATAAACTGTAAAAAATAAAATAAATTAGTGTGGAAATAAAGGCGAAAAATGCTTATATTTTTTTAGTTCCGAAATTCAGTCCTGGAACTTTAAAGTTATATTTCAAAAAACTATAATCCTTCCTACTTTTATATATGGGAGCGAAACGTGGCCTCTTTCAATAAGGGAGGAACAGCCCTGCAAGGCTTTTGAAAATGAAGTATTGTGCAAAATATGTCTACCGAAGAAAAATGAGTTAAACGCAGTATTTATTTGGCCACGCAGCGCCGAATAACTTGAGGTGCATCCTGTAAATGTAATTCAGATGATAGCATTTAGGTAGTAGCGACCGTATTCCTAAAACGTCTGGGAGGGGGGTGACAACGTATGAGTGGGAGGATTGCATCCAGACTGATCTTGTGGATTTGGACAGGCGTCATTGGGTGGATGTGTGTAGACTGGTGGTATCGACATTGAAGCTTCACGTTCGCTAAGGCTTTTATTATAGCTTAGAAAACATACCAAACGAAAAGGAAATATTGCTTGGTTACTTATTGGTTTTGTGGGTTCAATAATCAATGCATAACCCCGAAAAATATATTTGTGAATCCGCGGGTTATTGTATATTGTTATAAATTATTGATTCTTATAAGTTATTGTATATTGTAAGCATTCTTCTAATTTTTACCATAAATCCTACATTTCGAACTTTCCTATTATTAAATATATTTAGTTGCTCATATTATAACTAAGGGTGATAGTAATTTAAAGATTGTAGAACATTTTGAGATTATAACTTATCCTATTTTTCCTGCCCTTTCTATGTATTTAATTAAATCTGACAGATACTCATAACATACATTGAAGAATAGTGTCAAAACTGAAGAATCAAAATAAATCCTAAGATACCCCACCAGATCATCTTTACTCTCCGTCATAAACCTCTCCTGTCCTTCAGTATCCTTTTTAAATATCCCACTTACCCCTGTGGAACAGATTCGCTGCTTATGACTCTATCTTGACAAGAGACTTACTTGGGATCCACATACAAGAAATTGCTCGTAGATTTCGATTACTACTTGACAAATGCTCTTAACTTCCCATTCACTATAAAAATATGTTGTATACTCTGATAATCATACCAATTTGGACATACGGAATTGAGCTCCAGGGCTCTACCAATCCATCAAATTCCTCCCGTATCCAATCCTCACAATCCAAAATCCTTAGTAAAATCCTTGATGCTCCTTATTACGTCACAAATAAACTCATCTACAAAGACCTTAACATCCCTTTCGATGCAGATTTGGCCCGAAATAGATATGCGTCTTTTCATTCCAAACTCCTTACCCATTCTAACCCATTAGCTCTTAATCTCTCATCCTTAACAATCCCTATAATCCTCCGAGGCGTCTGAAAAGAACATGGCCCCGGAACTTTCTAATTTAAATTAATGTTTGAAGTACTAGCTTTGGATTGTTCCTTCCCAAGATTATCAGTTGTTTGAAACATTCCTCATATTTACTTATTGTATTTTTTTGGACAGTCGTAAATTACAATAAATAAAAAAAATTTAATCTGAAATACAATTGTTTTGGAGGATGAACCACTTCAACTTGTTCTCCAACAACCTGTTTCGACCATTTTCTGAATTATACTAATTTATACTCCATTTATAAATTTATAAAGGCTACTTAGTAGAAGCAAGCTCCCACTGAGTATTAAATTCGTTACTATCTGATTAGGGAACAATATGCTAGAATGTTGAAAATTTTAAAATCTAATTTTGCATTGTTATGAATAATTTACCGATATTGGTTTCAATTACTCATTTTGATTAGTTTGGTATTTGCCATCACAATTAACTAAACGAGGTTACGAGATGAATTTTATATTCTTGGCTATAATTGGCGTAGTAGTGAGGCTTGTTATTGAATATTTATACTCCCATCTCCACATGGAGTAATTACCGCTTTTTATTGATTTCCTTCTTTGAAGAACCTATAAGAAGGAACTTGTAAGTTATAAATCTCGGGACACGGCGATAGGCAGGATGAGAACACTGGTGCCATCATCGCTCAAGAATCCTCAGAATATTCTGGAGACATCTGTAATCCTGGAAACTAGCCACAGTTGCTCCCTGGAATGCTAATAGCTGCTAAAAACCTTGTCGAACTGTCAACATCTTCGGGCTTCCCCATGAAATGTGGCCACTGTTTTAACTTTCTTCTCTTTCTGTTGAAGGAGAATAATGTTTCCGTTCAAAAAGTGTGAGGGTTCTTTCGAGTTAATTTTATAGAGTTATTTTAAAGGAAATATTGTGGGAATATTTGTTTTCAATTTATTTTAATGCATACCTTAGCATTACATTAGTAGGAACCTTTTTGGTTCAATCCCGATGTACATCTCTAGTCAGTATTGGTTTCAGTTGTAGATAAGTGTATATAATTATTTGTTTGACTGGAATGAGGTGTATTCCAAAATGAAAAAAAAATAGTTGTAACATTTATTTACTTTGTTTATGAGTTGACATATTTCGAGAGAGTATATTAAGTGTTTCGCTAAGTTGAGATACAAGAACTTTAACGTAGTAACTAAATACTTTAGTTCACTTTCGATGGATAGGTGCCATGGTTCGATATTTTTTTTTATTCCTAATTATACAAAGATTTTATTTAATTTTTTTTAAAACTACGTTTTCTAGTTTTAAAATATATTGGAAATTAACAAAGTAAAATAGGACTAGCTTTCCCAGTCCCAATTTCGTCCGCTTTTATAAATAAAGAACTTCGAGAATTTGAATTAATATTTTTTCGGACCAATGTATATCAAGAGAAAAATTAATTTATTTGGATATTTGAATAAGTTATATTACGAGTTTTGTCTACCGTTGGTATCAAAATTATCTTCTGCTATTAGACAGCCCTATAAATCCTGACATAGTTCGACGAATAAAGTTATGGTAATAAACCTTTTTTCCATGGATATGATGCTGTTATTTATTTTTTAAGATTAATTGAAGTCAGTGGGTACTGATCCATTCCTATGAGTCGCAGCGTGAACTTAAAAGCTTAATGCCTTCCTCAATAAATAGTCTATCTAATGATTGAAAAAATTTTCGAATTCAGCTAAAATTACTGCTTTCAAGCAATTATACCGCGTAGCTTTAATAATTATATACAAATCTTTATTTACAAATTGACTATTACAAAATTATTATTGATATGATTACGGATACCCATCAATTAAACAATATTACTTATAAATAAAATTACAATTAATTTGTGAATTTTTCAAAACATGATTGAATATAGCATGTAAAAATTGGAATATAAATCTCAAAAAAAAAACAGCTGTTCATATAGGTAGATTGAATTATTTTCAAACTTTCAGGGGACGATGAAGATGATGTTTTTAAAATTCGGTAGTTATTGGTTTATTAGTTTTTGGGCTTAGTAACTTTAATTGAAAAACGAACTGTCTTTTTGTATAATAGTATAGTATAAAAGTAGTAGTTTTAAAATGATTCAAATACCGGTTTTACAGCAGCATCGAATGAGATAGTTTATTGGACAAAGCGCTGATTCTTTGCGCTTCTGATGATTAGTGGTTCAAATCCTCGCTTGAATTATACTATTATATTATACTAATTTGTTGTATAGGGGAAAATTTTTTGGGTTTGGTCATTTTCTAAGTATTTTTTCCCTTTTTCATCATATTGTTGACTAATGATAATGGGCCATATATTCAGACATTTTAATAACGATAGAGAGTATATCTACAACCAGAACATATTTACTGTAAAACCATATTTAATATAAAACTAATTTAAGATTATACATATA
>NW_027105204.1:66840-72915 GCF_000696795.3 Halyomorpha halys | reverse complement strand
AATATTAAATGATATTCCAATAAATACATGATAGTAAAGCGTCTCCAACAAAATTTCCAAAAAATTCTGAAGAAATATTTTTTACTAAATGGCAGCCAGATTTAACTAATCGCATATCCATAAACCCAACCCTCATCCCATAGTCGAAATCCTTGTTTTAGGGGAGGGGGTCCCTTCGATAGTCTCTCACAATTTACAGAACGTACCAATAAATGGATGTACAAATAGACAAACTTAAACAATAAACAAATTTAAAAAAAAAATTTTTACTCCCAAAATTAAATGAATTTTGTATAAATCTGTTATTCCTCCTCAATTCCCTTATGCCTCACCCATTTCAAGTTCAGCATATTTAACCAGTTATAGAAAACTGGAAAGAATTGATAATTTATTTATCAGAATAATCACAATACTCCTCGACTTGCAGTTCTTATAACTTTTCTTAACACCAAGTGCTAAGTTCCCTTAATCAATTAATTAAAGAAATTGACAACTACGACAAATCCTCTCTTAAACGGTACACTGATAAAAGAAAAAAACACGTTTTGCTAAGCTAATATTATAACAATATTATATGTATAATTTTTTTTCTTTATAGGTTTTTTGGAGATTTAAACAGCATTTTTTGTTATTTCTATAATAAATGAGGTGATTGGAGCACATTCTTCTCGGAATATCGTTCCGTAAGCACTTTCATGGCCAGCACCATAAATATTGCTCATTTAATATTATTTTTTCGTTTTAATAATCTATAAGTAAGGATTCACACTTACCAAGCTCTTTTAAACTGAACTCTATTAATAATGACGTTTCATAAAATAATTATAATCATATAATTATAAACAATTTTTAATTTATCAGAAAAATGTTTTCTTAGGAAGACTGACGATGCATTAATTTATCTTTACTCGTGGGATAAGATAGCTTGATTGGAAAAAAATCTAATCTGATGAAAGCTGTAAATTTTATTTTTGATTATCTCTTCGTAATATGATTGAAATATACCACATGGAATTGCCGTTAAAGCCAGCTTGTTCCCACAAAAGACTTGTAAAATATCGACTAGGACAACTTCCAGCTGTGTTATGACTGGAGAGAGGATGAAACAATAACAAAAGCGGAGCGAGGCTCTGGAAGCTCTGGCTTAACCATGTTCAACCTTTCGAGCAATATATTAAACGGTCGTAACATAAAGTGTAAAGAGAAGAAGTAAAGGTTAACATCAACTCTGAGGTTTTAATATTATTTTTAAAGAGTATTGTTTATAGTTAGGTCAAAAATACATTATTGAAGAAATTTTAAAATGAGATATCATTTGTGTAAATCGACCACCACACTAAAACCTAGAAGAACTTTATTTTGAAAAAGTTATTTTATAGAATTTTAATATCTACTGAGTGTCTAATTCTAGGCATGGAATAAATAAGGCTTATTTATGTAAATTAGAAAATTGATTACGAATTATATACTTCGTGGACAATTTGATATGTATGAAACTAGCCGAGGTATGGCAAACTACTATCGATATATTGAATGCACTACGGACCCTATATTTGTTCTCTACTATCTTAGGTACAGTCTACTATGAATCTGATTCATTTGTTATTTTTAATTAACTAAATTTAAAAGAAACCCCAACTTTCCACCTCAAGGGTTTATTAAGAAAATAAATTACACTAAACTTCTTGTAAGGTGATGGAAGAAAAAAAAATTTATATAAACACCATGCTTAGTAAAATATTGCATATAAACGATATCTAAACAGGTTTTACTCTGTGGGATCCGCTCTTACTACAGACTCGCATAAAATGACGATAGAGGGCCGATGTTGTTCCATAGATTGAGGCTGGGAGCAAAAAAGAAGATTTTAGATTTGCATAGAGTGGAATCGAACCCAGGACAGGAGATAAGATCTGAGACGTGGAAAACGGTGCTTAGACAGCTGGCTGTAAAAGTCAACACTGATTGGGAACAGGCTCACCGGCCAGGTGCCCACTAAAAGATTCATATTACTACCGCGTCCAGGAGGGACCTGTTTAGAGTTCCATCTTCTTGTACTGGGATCTTCCTGGAAAAACGTACTGGACTTCCGTCGTGGAAATCCTGGTGAATATCTTAAAAATAAACATTCACACTGTTTATTCAAAACGCAGTGGCAAGTATAAAAAGATTTCTACTTGCATAAATTTAATTTACTTATCAACAATTTTATTTGGGCCGATAGTTTTAAAGTCGGACTGGAGGGGGAAAATATCCCAAGAAAACCGAACACAATAAATCTTAAAAATCTTGTAAAATTAATTTTCAATAAAAAGAATATTTAGATATACAAAATATTTCTAGCTAGTAAACCCTAATAATCAGGGCTGAGTTTAAGTATCAATTATTGAATATAATTTATTTTTAACATAAGAAATAAATAAGAGTTAAATGATGTTAAAACGATTCTTATTTTTGAAACAAAAAAAGGGAAAAAATAAATGATTAAGGGTTTTGAACATTTTAGCGATGACAAAATTAAGAAAAATATGAATAAGAACTCTCATTGACAACTTTACAGATTCTCACCACCGACTCTGCAACAGGGATATACGCTTAATTTAATTCGTATAATCTATTTAATTAAAATTTTGGTATCATTAAGTCGATAATAAAAAAAAAATAAAAGATTAGTTTAGAATAATAGAATAACAAAAAAGAAGCATTTATGATGCGCTGTCTAAGACCATTATAGGACTATTAAAATAAGAATTTTATTTTGATTAGATATGAAATAAGAACTTCGGCGCAATGGTGGATTCAGAAGTTAAAAAAAAAATCGGAAGTGATGATAATTTGGAGGTGGAAATGAACAAAGGCAACGGGTGAGTAAAAACATTAATTCGGTGACATTGTTTCACCTTAGTTCTTTTGATGCTTGCCTCTGAACCATTTAGCTTTTTTGAATACTACCTTTAATATCTATATTATTTTTTGCAGCAGTATTTCATTCTAAAATTTTATTGTCTATTTTGGATTTAATTTTTTTTTTAACAGTTTATTGAATTCGCAAATAAAGTTTATTTTATTTTTTTCACGAAAAGGCCTTCAAGACCACGCGCATATTATAACTCTAATGCTTCTCCTTTATCTACTTCCTCTTCTCCCATATGTCCCTCATGAGCTCAGCGTGCCTACGTTTTCTCTCCTCAGACCATTTTTTTATAAATAAATAAGTTTTATTTATTTTAAATTAACAAAGTTAAATCTTTTATTCGTTGATTGTAATAATGATGAAAATAAATATTTTTGGTTTATAAATTTCATTAGAATTTAACAACTTATAGTAATTTTATAGGCTGGTTAGTTGGGCATTGGATATCTTTGCTGAAGTACAACGGTTCAAATCTTCCCTATCTCACAATTTTTTTTGTTAGTGGCCGACTATATCCTTAGCAGTGTGAGCATTTCTGAACATACGTTCTGGGTTCGACCAGCCTGAGCAAAGTAATCGATAAACAAGGTGTCTGGACGGTACATTCAATAAAATTATGAGATCGACAATAAAACAAGTATTACATTGCTTGCTCCATCCCTACATTCATATGCTGTTGTTCAACTGATTAATTTAATTTAACAAATGCAGTACGACAAAATTGAACTACCAATATACTATATATGCATATACACATGTACATTACTATATGCATATATACATATATGTTTAGGTTATTTGAAGCACTAGTGAAGCAGAAAGATCTGCACAGTCAAGTAATTTACGTTGTGACAGTATCTTATTTAAATATATTAAGAAAATCAATCATTGAAAAGAATATATATATTCTTTCTTTAAAGCAGTGTTGTATCTTGGGATGATAGTGTCGCTGTAAAAAAAAAATTGATATGACCTTAATACACCTTAATATATTTTTCGCTTCTTTTACTAATTTATAAATATTTAAAAAAATTATATTAACGAATGTATATTTATTATGTCTTCGATGATATAAGGTTTACGAAATCAGAAAAATTGTTTATTTTAGATCTTAATTTGTTTTCTCTCCATAAAAAAAAAAATGATTTTATAGTATAGTTGATTAATACTATTATTTAGAAAATATTTTTTTTTTTTTTAGTGAGAATATAGACATATATTTTATGGAATGTATTGTAAATGTAATCGTGAAATGAAACAAGCCGTGTAGCATGTAAAGTGCAGACTGGTACAGAGTGCAGACTCTAGTGGTTCTGAGAATGTGGTTGTCAGCTTATCTCAGCACAAGTCGGTGGCACACCTGACCCTGCCCAACATTCCTTCCTCTGTCGTTCAAGCAGGAAATGGCTTGTTTTTACAAAAAATATTTTCAAAAACCTTTTTAGGTTTTGAAATATTATCCTAATTATTTTTGGGGGCGTACAAAACTGTTCCGTAATTATTTAAAAAGTTTATATTGTTTAAATTCTTTGGATATAGTTTTGTAAAACTGGCTTGGTATAATTTTATAAAAACTAAATCTTTTATAAATAAAATAGCAGAGATATTAACAATGATATAATAAAATATGTACCTCGCAAATGAACATAAGGAGATATATAGTTGCAATAAGTAAACTATCGAGATAAATATAATTTTATCATTTTTCACACCTTCATATTACACAGTATTTACATTTTACATAGGAAACTACGAACGAATCTTGGCTTCTACGTTCTAAAAAGAGGATTCAATGGGATTCAATGTCGAAAGCCATTGGGAATTGGATGAGGCCACTGGAGCAATACGTTATTGACTTGAGTAGAGAAATTAACGATAGCCAAACCCCCACCAACCGTTTAAAAATTATCTCGGCGCCACTACCGTTCAAACTTCGAGGAAGATCAGAGAGCTGGTTGAAGCTAGATAGGGATTTCGTGAGATGATTGGATCATGAATAAGTATCTGGTTTTGTTGTAAATAGAATGTTCCATAGTAACTTTAAAGTTTAATGTGCTCATCTATAGCCGTTCAAAAGCACTAGTGTTTGAGCTTGTTTACAAAATAGATTCCTGATTCTCTATTCTTACAATCCAATTTATTGGTGAAGTCCATGAAAAATCTATGAATAATTTTATTTTAATTATTTTTTATAAGATTCCTATTTGCTGAAATATCAAGCAATTGAGGTCAATAGATACTAGTTCTAACTCAAAACTTTAATTTATGTTTTATCCACACGGTAGTTTCTTGATTGTTGTAAATTTATTGCCAGTTTACTAAATGAGTTTTTATACTATTTTGTTAATCTAAATAAATTAATGAAAAAAACTCGTCATATGAACATTTGACAGAATATCTGTCATTATTTCATCCCAATTTTTTTAGTTTGACTTTTTTTTAAATTCTTTAGGAAAGAGCGGGATAATACTGGTCATAACTTTTTCCAGTCCCCTAAATGGAGCGCTGTTTAATTCCGAGCGGATTCATAAAAGTTTTGAATTTTTAACTGTAGGAAGATACCTAGAAATCTTTATTGTATATGTTTACCTAATTTTGTTATAAAACAAGAATAAGGACTATAGAAGAAAGAACAATATGCTAGTATTAACAACTTTATTTAAATTATCTTTATTTAGCATAACTTTCTTCAAATATTTTTAAACACCTGTGATGTGAAAACTACTGAAACTTTATTTGTGACTACTTGAGTTTGTCTTTGTCATGTATTAATTTACCATGAAGAAAATTTATGGTTCTTGGTCTCCAAAATTTTAAATTTTGGTATTGTAAATAAAATCCAAAGTTTTAATTTGTTCAGTTGTTTTGTTTGTTGCCTTTTTATATCTTACACGGTAAGTATTGCTTCTAATACTGCGCCATGTGACCCCTTGGAGCTTATATTTTTTAATTTAAAATTTTCATAAAATAAAATAACAATGTAAATTTATAATCCTTAATATTAAACCAAAAATATGAAGGGGATTAAGTGTTTGAAAAATGATATGTAAGTCCATGTTTGATTTAAGTTCAGAAAGCTGAAAAAATAGTGTCCCTTAAACTCACAATATTACCCCGCTCTCCCAATACGTGTTATACTAATCATATTCTCAATTTGACCT
>NW_027105204.1:60120-66754 GCF_000696795.3 Halyomorpha halys | reverse complement strand
ATATTTTTAGTGCTATTTGTATTTATTTATATTTCAGGATTGTATTCATCACACCTTAGATGAGATAATCTGTCATTATAAGACTCGGGGACTGTTAAAAAGCTAGTTAGTTAATCGTACTAGAAATTAGTTTTCTATTCTTCTTTGTTTATCATAACCATACTGTCATCATTTATCATAACCAAAGACAACTCCATCTTGTAGGTGCCAATGATTCCTACATAACCTGACCGGGAGGTCATAAAGAAAACAGGGGGGGACATGGCCCCCCTTTACGGCGCACAATAAATTAGCTTTGACACGTCCACTGACTCCTTCAACCCTTCTGGGAATGAAGTTACTGCTTACTGACCGCTTGGGTCTACTTTCCAAATGCTGTCATGTTGTAGTTTCACCAGTCAGTTTGAACATTCTTATTCAATATACTACAACCACGTTCATACTCTTGTCTATTTATGTTATTAATAATAAATTATGATAATATTAATACATTTTCTATTCATAATTTTTTTAATTAGAAAATAAATTATTTTAGGTAATATGTGAACCTGCATACTCTATTGTTTATTGGTTATTTTAATCAAAACCAATGTAATTTTTTTGTTTTTTGTTTCAGCGTGTTCCTACTTACATCTTAAGTGAGTACATTATTTATATTTCAAAATCTTTTCTGTTAAAGGCGAAATATAATTGGATAAAATTAGTTGTAGTATGTATTCAATGTAGATAATTCAGCGATCAAATATATAATAGTTTTGGTTTATCTATTTTTACTTCCACTTAGATGTATGAAATATATATTTAAGTATTGCGATCGTATAAAAAAATTAAGTGAGTTTTTACATTAGTTTGCCCTTATCCTCAAAGTAACATTATATCAGGCCTTAAACGCCGAATTTTTAAAAAAATCTCCCTCTTAGGTACATTTAATTTTGTTTATTTGAAATAATTAACCATTTCACTTTTTTATTAGTGATGAAAAATGGATAAATATGAAATATGGAAGGATTTGATAATTAGCTTAAGAAGATAAGAGGAAAAATATTTTTCCAGATTGAAATTTGGAGCACCTTTACTTCATCCAACCATTGGGAGAATGTAAAGCAATCCTTTACTTTAATATTTTAGAAATAATAATATTGAATCACCTTATTTAGTATGAGGAACATTAACATAGTAACACATTTTATCGGTTAAGGTTAAAAATATATTTGAATCACTACCAGGGGTCAGAGGTTATGGGTGTGGTTTATCATTTTTTTTTTTAATATTCTATCTGTAAAAAAAATCCAAAAAATAAGCAAAAAAATTTTTTCATCCCATCACGGCTCGCACTCCTTATAAAATACATGTATAATGAAATACACCTGATTATTGGAGGAAATTAAATAATGGAAATAAATGTCTTCCCACAAAATAAAGCTTGGATGACAAAAAGAATTGACCAAGCTCAGAGATAATGAAAATGAAAATGAAAAAATAACTTTATTCTGGGACATATGTCCCCTAAGAATAATTACATGGTTCATATAGTGAGATTTTTATCTGGCGAGCGTTTACAAATTTTCAGATAGTAGAAACAAGTAGTACTTCACAGCTTACAAATAATAACATAGTTCATTCACGAAATCCATTGACCTTTTCTTTTGAATGGTAACAAATTTATCATAATATTTCAGATGTAACATAATTAATTCTGCTTATTTAGTATGGGAAATTTGAACTTAGTAATTTACAAAGCCTTATCAGTAAAAAAAAAAAAAAAAAATATTTGCGTTACTACTAGGAGTTAGAACGTTATGGGACTTATTATTTTCTAAAAATAATTTTTCTTCAGAAAAAAAAGGCAACTAAAAATAGAAAAAAAAGAAGAAATTTATTACTAATAACATACCGGGTCTTGTAGTCTTCATTCAGATATTTAACAGACAAAAATGATTTTTTTACTGGCATCGCTATCAAAAACAATCGACCAAGCTCAGATAAGAGATAAAAATTACTTCATACCATACAATTAATTACGCAGTTCATTCACAAAATCCATTGACCATTTTTTAAAAATAATAACATCTTTATTATAATATTTCAGAAATAACATAATTCAGTCAGCTTATTCAGTATGGGAAAGGTCAACACAGTAATTTGCAAAGACTAATCGGTAAAGTTTAAAAAAATATTTGAATCTCTACCAGGGGTCAGAAAGTTATGGGACTGGTCCTATTATTTTCAGAAAAAATCTTCAGGAAAATAACAAAACAACTTTTTGATCATATAAAGACGAGAGAGGACTGCTCACAAAATGTACAAAACACACCCGCTTAGTTGTAGAAATAATTTCTTCTGACAATATAAAGTAAAAAAAAAAAAAAGAATTGTTCATTCAAACGTTTTACAGACATAAAGAACATTTTTATTGGCATGGATAACAAAAAAGAGTTTGCCAAGCTCTGATATAAGATACCAATTACATTACATCAAAAAAACGTAATATGATTGTCAATTTGTATAAGAATAAATATTTAGTGGAAAATATTTACCTTAGTGAATCAGGCGAGGCTGCGTTCCTCAGGGAAACAATGGTTAGCCGTCGCTAGTGTCGCATCTCTTTTGGGTAATGCAGGTTAAGCCTTATTTAAAAGGCATGCTAATTCCACAATCTCAGTAGCGTTGGCTTTAATCTTTGTCTTCCCTAAGCCTATTATTTATTTTAACACCATTATTATTCTCGGTAATATTTTAAATTACCGAAATATGTATTATATTGACATGTTTAATCAGTTTATTGTTGGTATTGAAATATCATTTGCTAAATCGCATTAAAAGTCAATTCGGTTAAGTCAGTTAAATTTTTATCAGCATTTTATTTTTGGCCCTTTTATGACCACCTTTTGAAAAGCATATTGAACATGTTGTGTGTACTGTCTTGATGCATATAGTTGATAATTTTTTTTTATTTATTTATTTTGTCATCGCATCGCCGTGATCAGGTTTATGGAGAGATAGGACATTTTGCGATAGGATGTTTCGTTTTTATTTGTATAATTAAAAATTTTCAACATGATCTACAGTCATTTTAAAATTGTAAAGTCAATTGATGAGAAACTATTACAATTTCTGTTATTATAAAAATTACAATAAACAATTTGAAATTTCTCATACAATCCATCTATTATTCTCAACAGCGCTTCTTTTGAAGTTACAAATCTATGAACAGTATTAAGCCCTCATTAAATTACCATGATCAGTCATATGGATAATATTTTGCTATAGATCGTTCTGTTTTTATTTGTATAAAAGATAAAATTACCGTAAATTGTTAGGCTCATTCAGAAATTTACAATTTTATTCTGAAGTCCTTAGTTCTCTGATCTAGAGGAGTGGTTATCAAGATCGTTTGATGTGTTTTAAAGTAAATTTTCACCATATAAAACAATTTACCATAAACTAAAGTAATATAAATTTTTTTCTACACAATGTAAATGGAAATTTGATAGCTCTGTTTTAAAAATTTGTGAAGATCTGTATTTAATTTATTCAGAGGGTTTCCAACGATTATTAAGTCACAGAACTACATACATATATACAGAGAGGAAGAGGGGGTCGAGTATTGGGAAGATTGAGATGGTGTTTCTATATTTTTACGTCTTATAAGGGTACCTCAGAAAAATGATGAAAAATTTAAGTTGTTGAAAAGTTAGCACCTAATCCATGACGTCAAAACCTTATATTCTATTCCAAGGAAACCAGCAAAGTCCAAAATCTCATTAACTTCGTTATACTTTCTTGACCGAAAGCTCCTGACTGCTAGACTATTGGTTTTATTTGAAAAAAAAAAATCTAAAAAGCGTTATTATAGGGATTAATTTCGCTTATTTTGAAAAATCTTATAATTGTCTGGGGAAAATTAAAAAAAATTAAAATAAGGCTGGTCTAGAGCCAGTCCTAATCAGGAGACATCTCCGGAAGACATGGGGTCATTCATTCAGTAACCGCAGGTGGAAGTGAGCCCTTTGTTGGGTGGGAGTGGCCCATAAATTGCCCGAAAAACCTTTATCTCTGTGTGTAGGTGAGGGGGGGGGGGGTTGGCAAAAAGGTTCTGGGGTGCTATCTAGTCCATCTAGGCCTCGCCTTCCTGATAACTGCCAGCCCAATATCCCTTCGTTTGGGCCGCATAGCTATCCGGCAAAAAGTCGCTAAATGTCTGGATCAACCCTGGGAAAAAACATGCGCAGAATTCTTCATTGATCAGGACATTTGTACATCATGAAATTAATGTTTCGATTTTGATTGCTACTACTTCGTTTCTTGGTAGTCGTGTCTTTGTAGAGTTTCCTAGCTGTAGACTGTCATTGCTTTTCGTTTTACAGGAATTCAGGAAGAGTGAAGTTCACTTGTTTCAATGTTTGGAAAAAAGTCAACAAGACGGTTTGTGGAGAAGATTGTGTACTTAGGTCTAAAGGGGAACTTGTGCCAGGGTGGTTTATGGTCGTAAAGAGAGACAAAATAAAACCTAAGCAGTGACCGGGAGGCATGCGGGAGCTAACGAACGGTGTCTGGGTTTTGTTGTCGCCGGCTGATTTCAGCGGTGGAGCTGCATTAATTAGTCAGGTTGCTGAGGGTGTGGGTGGTGGCCTTTCTCTGCGGCTTCTGAACAGTCCGTGGGTGGCTTGTCACAGTCTTGAATAATTGAGGATTGCGTTAGAAAATTAGCTACTGGAGCAGAAAATAATATTAGAAACCTTATGGAGGGCTTACACATGAAATAGCATTGTTAATAACGCTGGTATTAAAATTTCGTTGACTAATGTCTAGTCCAGTCATTAGTAAATTGTAATTTACTTTGCTATTTCAAACAAAAATGTTAATATCAGATTTTATTTACTACGATTCATTCAAAATGTTAATATTCTCGTTAGAATTAGCAATGTCAGTACATTTCACTATTGGCCTGTCTAAACATTAGCCCAAGAGAATAAAGTTATTTATTACTCTCCAATTTTATATTATTTTCATGAAAAGCATGCATAGTTAATAGTCAAAATTCACGAGTTTTTCAACTATAGCTAGGGGGAATAAAAAATGGTGGCTGGATGTAAAAAAAAAATTCCATTCGGAGCTTACAAAACTGATTGGAACATCGTTTTGTAAAGTAGAGTAAATGTACTAAAATATAGGACCTACAACAGCTATTTCAATATTTTACATCTGACTAAAAAATGTACTGAAAAATCAGTAGTTTGTAAAATCTATATCTCAGGGACGAATAGACGTGTCTATTAGCACTCAAATTAAACCTACTTTAATGTTCTATCAAAAATTTTGTCTGAACAATTAGAAATCATTTTTTAAATTTATTTTGTTAAATATCTTAAAAATTCTATTTTTTCCAAGATATGCGTTCTAGACTACTGTATAGTACATTCAACTAGCTTTAGTATGAATCTTAATAGACATTTGTATGTCTGATGATTCCTAAAATATAGCTATTGATTTTTCGTTATTTAGTTATAAAAAGATGCTGAATGTGAAATTGATGATTGGAAAATTGTAACTCAGGAACTTTTGAACGTAAACAGATCTATTAGGGCTTACATTTTAGCAAAGTTGCTCTACTTTAAATGATGCTCTATTATTTTCTAGTGTTGTAAGTAGTTTCAAGGGTATTATAATTATTTATAATGAAAAAAAATTTTTTTTTAAACAGCTGCCTTTTTTTATTCTCCCTAGATATGCTTAGCAAACTTAATAAATAATTGTTGACTAGTAATTGTACATAGGTTTCATTAAATTAATTAAAAATTGGTGTTAAATAACTGAATTTTTTCCACTTAGCTCTTGCACTATAGTTTTTGAGGTTTCAGTTACATTAGTAAACATACCGTTCACAGCCAAGCAAGTTAATAGCGCCGATCCGAATCCGGCCCAGGGAGTCGACTTTTATTTCTCCAAGATCGAATACCGAATATTAACTTGGCCCCGAATTTAACACTAAATACAACATAGGCGTGATATATGATTGCGATCAAGAAATATCAGGCACACTCGACAGTTTTCGACTTCTTAGTCTCTAAACCACTGTCTCTTTTTCTCCTTTATTTAATTATCAAATTCTTTCATAGTTAATAGTCATTTATATTTTAGTACCGTTAACAAATGAAATGATTAATTATTTCAAATACACCACGTTGAAGTTACTTTAGAATATGATTTTTTGAAAAGTCAGCATTTAACCCCTGCCAGACTATTTCAATGAAAATAAGATCTAGATGATAATGTGACCTTCATTTCTAATATTTATATGATATAAATAGTTCACAATAATTTAAGAAAATAAAATAATTTATATATATGTATTTACTGTAAACGTGTTGTTATTTATTGAGGATTTTAATGAGGAATTTTTACTTTGCTCTTCGTGAAATGCATAATAATTGTGAAAAAAATGTCCCTTTATCAATATAAAAATTTTTGATTACTAAAAATATAGATACCTCACTTAATTAAACGAAACTTATCTCTGGTACGTATTTTTTTTAGATTTATTGAGTAAAATATTCTTATTTAAAACCTGTATTATACTGAACCGTCTGAAACTGGGACTTGGAATTCTGTTATTAATGATAATTAAGAAATA
>NW_027105204.1:38718-60020 GCF_000696795.3 Halyomorpha halys | reverse complement strand
TATATATATGTAGCTTGAGTTCTTAAATAATTCTTGTCTATTAGCATAATTATCTGCCGAATATAGGGTTCTGTTTATTCGAAACCTGTCAAATTTAAATGATTTGTATCTAGGATTATTGTTTCATATATATTTTATAGTAGTCGTATTCTGTTTTTTTTTTTATAAACTGACCACATTATAATTATTTCTAACAAGTATTAAAAATTTACGAAGCATTATGTAAATCTACGCTCACGTAAAACTATTTAAATAAATCCTTCCTAAGGATCTCACTCTTAAGTGATTAACAATGCATGATATAAAGATATCTTTGTTAAAAAAACTCTTTGAAATGATACGTACAAGTCGTAACTCTGGGGAGTTTCTCAAAGAAACTGTTATCGTATTCAGGAAGAGTACAGCGATATAAAACTAAAGATGACAAACATACTAGCCAGGTGAGAAAATCCATTTTCATGACAGTCCTGGCAGTTAAGAAAGACAGGAAAAGAAAAAGGGAGGACACATATAATATCTACGCGGGAATGTCCTTCTTCCCCAACGACAAAAAGTTCTTAGTGGCTTTCTCAGCGACTGAGGAAAAAAACCGAATCTCTCAACCTCTCTGAGTGATGTCTAGGGCAGGATTGGTTGTGGTTTCTTCACGATGGTCCCTTTGAACTTAGTTCAGATTGCATTGCATTACTGGCGATCCGTTATTACATGAAGTTGATTGTTGGGTTGTATTATACCATGAGGACTTTTACCTATCGACTCGAGTCGTAATACATATCTCTTTCCGTGTCCCGGGTATTGATTTTATGGAAAGGCCTCACGCCCTTCCTTGTATATATGTATCAATTATTTGAAATATTACTCCATCAGTCTAATCCATTGTTCCATTTGGAGTGATCGTCAGTGGGGCTCCTGAAATGTTTTATATACTTAGAGCACTTAGTCTTCATCATCGTTCCATTCGGAGTGACCATGAGTCGTGCTCATGAAATGATCTCTACTTTAAGCACTCAGTCAGTTTACTTCATCGTCCCATTTCGCCCCTGAATGCCCTGAAATGGTGTATAGCTGATTTAAATTAAGTTTAATTAAATTAATTTAAATTAAAGATAAGTTTTGCACTATCTATCAATCAAGCATTAATAACTAATAAATGTATCCTTTACAACTGTAGTTAATTTAGTTATGGTTTTAGCTATTGCTAATTTTTGCACAACTCTGTTTAACACCTACGTTAAAATGTCAAGTTATTGAACAAGTTGGACTTACATAAAAAAAGTCTTTATACATACAATTAAAATCTATTATTAACAGTTTGTATTTGATTATCCAGGAATAGTAGTTGTTAGCATTAATCAATGATTTTATGAATCAGTTAAAATTTCTTTATAACCCGGAAAATAATAGCAAAATTTTCAAAATGTTCCAGGTTATCAGTTACGTTAACCTTAATCAACTTTATTAAAAAAAACTATATTCTGTAGGTTGTGGGTTGATTTAATGTTTTGTTTTAATGATATAAAATTATTGTGAGAAATAAAAATTTAAATTTACAAACATTTTTGTGATGGTTACCTTCACACTTCACACCCGATTTATTTTTATAAATTAATTTTAACAGTTGACATTGTTTCTGTAATGTTAAAATTATTCATTTAATTGAATTGTGTTGTATAACATTGTAATAAAATACAGAATCCGAAATAGTCTCTTTTCATTTCCAACCAGGAAAACAATGGAATGTTCAATATGTTTAAATTTCTGAAGTAAAGTATTTCAATTCCGGTCATTTGTTTTCTCTATCCTGAAATAATATTTGAACAAATAGCCCGGAAGTTTGTGTTTATCGTTACAAGCATTTGTGTTGCTGGCGAAGTAGAGCCCACATTTATTTTTGCCCTAGTACCGTAGTGTTTATAAACTCCGACATAATAATCCCCTCGAGAATGTAAATTAAACGTTTATAATAAACGTGCTCACAGTGTAATCGTTTCCTGGCCAGGACTCAGTTTGGGTAATCTCGAGGAGCGTGCCTCGGGGCCTGTGTTTTAAGTTCGATATAGAACAACGGTCTGTAACAACAAACCTCCCTCGGGCTAAGTTTAGAGTCAGGAAGTCTGGAGTTGGGTAAACAGTCCGGTATTATTTTCTTCGCTAAGCCCATCTGTTCTCGAAGGCATCTGCTCATTGATGGGATCCTTCGTGACTGCAACCATCGATAGCTGCTAATTCCTCAAGGATGGACTGTGACGTGCCGCCGATCGGTTTCGCGTTGTCGAACGAATCCTCGTTTCTAATCGGATACTAAACCTTCAAAGGGTGACGCGCTTTGTGCTAAAAGACTTATTATAATTAGTTACTTCCAGGCATTTCTTTCTTGTGAGTTAGATAACGTGTCCTTTGGAATAATATGTTCGGAAACTCAGGAAACTAATAACCATAGTATTCTTCAAAGATTGCCGGCCTGGTTCAATGATTATAGAACAACCGTCCCAAGGTTTTCCGAGTGTAATAGGTACTGTTAAATTATTGTAAAATAAGAAGATATATTGTTATAAATTTGAAAACAATATAGAGTTTTATTGATGATTCTCAGGATAACGGACATTTTTAATGAGGATTTCCAAAAACGTTAAGGTCTTCAAAAATTCAATACGTATGGCCATACATTGTATGTTTTATAATATACAATATTTGTGACAATAAACTAAAATCTGAAGTCGAAAATTAAATCTTCTATTGTTAATCAGTGGATGATGAGTAGATATGCCTAATACATAAAAGTTATATTTGACGTGGTAACATCAATAATAAATGTAGATAATTTTGTAAGTAATAGTAGATCTTAATAGTATATAATTAATACAAGTAAATTATAATTATTATATTCCATGGGATGTACCACAATAGAGACGTAGAACTGAAGGAGAACGAATTCTCATAAAATGTCTTGTGAAAAAAAAAATACCATGCTCTTGTTCAGCCCAAAGAATAGAATGAAATGGTTATTAAAGGGGAAAATAAATTAAAGTTTAAGTAAGTGATACATTGATGGACGGTGTTTATTTGTGATTGGAGGGCCTTTGGATTTAGGCGTCTATCTTAACAACTGCTTAGTTCCAGCGTTACCGGTTCGATTCCGGCCGATTCCGGCCTGGAGATACTGACTTTTATTTCGAGGCAGCCCCACGGAATGAAAACTTGCCTCTCCCACCCACTCTGGTTGGTTATCTGTAGATACGTTTTCCATAGGTGCCTAACACATCAAAATTGATCTTTTCCTGAGACTTTTCTCACTTTCTTTGTATTTTCTAATCTCATCCTCCCCCCCATATCGATTCTTTTTATATTACATATGGTGTTTAGTCATTCATATTCAAAAAGATTCTTCTCAGCCATTATTTTATGTGCCACAAAGTTTATTTAAAAAAATAAATCAAATTTCGGAATCATAAATTTTAAGAAAATCAGTGAATTAGTTTCTTCGAACTCAGGCATAGTTCTATACAAACAGTATGAAAAATGATCTCATTTTATTTTATCATGGAGGTTAAACAGCATATTTTAAATGTAAAAAGATTTCAATATTGAATGAAAAGCCCTGGTGTGAAACAATTGGCTCGGGTTTAATTTTTTTTCATCGTCACAGCTATTGTTAGAATTACGCCGCTTCATCGCCCTCCGATAAATCCTTTTATCGAGGATTTACGATTCAGCGGTTGCATTGAAGGTTTATTCCATATATTAGCTAGCAATTTTTTTTTTTAACATGTAAATCAATTCTACTAAATTTGCAAAAAAACTTTTCCTCTTTTGGCTAATGTTACCAATTCTTATGAGTTATTTTCTAGAGTTGCTAATATGCAAATCTCGTTTTTATTTTCAGTTGATAAATCGGAATTCATAAATCGTTTGCAAATGAAATTGTAAAAATAAATAAAACGTATTTTCTAAAAATAACTGTAAATATTCTAGCAATTGCGAAGATTCGGATATCCGCTCCGCTTTATTAGTTTTAATTACAAATTTGAACTTATTGACGTACCAAAATAATTGAGGGGTGAGTTTCAAGCTAACTTTTGAATAGAAATTTTCTTTTTTTTATAAAATTGAAAATGAAAAAGTGGATCACTACAACCCATGAAGGACCAGGGGTTCAATACTTTGTAAAGACTGTTTCTTGAACAACGTTTATACTAGAAGTGATTCGTTCAATACTACAGTCGACCACCAGATTTTTCTTTTTTTTTCTCCAAAAAAGAGGCTGGTTTGAACCCATCTAGTTATAGCTGTAGATAATGGTTTTATTATTATTAAAAAAAAATTGATTCAAGAAAGTAATGGAAAGATGTAGGTCAGGAGCATTGTAAAAAAAGAAATAAAAATGGGGTAAATCCCCGAATTATTAAGATTAACAAATTATCATGGGGGTGGAGAATCTACAAACTTTGCTATATGGATTTTGTTGTACTTTAATGTGATTTCCTATTATCTATTGAATACCAAAAAGATCTAACTGATTAAGTGAATTCACTAATTAAAAATACAAAATGATCAATTGGCGTATTTCAAAATTAAAAAGGGTTGTTACCTTAAACCTACAACCATAATTCAGACACAATTCTATCTCATTTTCAAATTTGCCATTTCGGTAGGCTTTGCACTAACGATGTGAAAATATTGAGCATATTATTATTATAACTATGCGCAACCTGACATCCGGTAAAATTAATTAGAATAATTAGTTGTTCTTTATTTATTCGGTGTAGACCGAAACGCAGATGGGAGGATTGCTTTAAAACTGATTTAGTGGAATTGGGTTTGGAGGAGCATCACTGGAAGGATGTATGCAGATAACGTTGGGTGGTATCGGCATCGAACCTTAGGGTTCGTTAGGCTTTTATTATTATTATTATTTTTTATTTATTTATTATCACTACACCATATTAAGAAAGTAAAAAATCTTAGTAATCCTTTTGGAATTTCTGTGGGTGGAACAGTTAGACAAATTCGACCTGGAAGGACACTCCAGTTTGTCATACAGTCCTGGAAGGCCACCTTGAATATAAAATGGACGATTTATATCCTACCGCGACTTAGCATATCGGTCAGCTTACTCCTGGAGAACAACTCCTCTTTACCGTGGACCACCTTTATGTTTGTTTTATAGGCAGTCTCCAAGCTGTTTCTCATGTGTAGTGTCATAAAACCTTCCAGTCTTCTTTGCGTTTAACCTTTTGCATAATATATCTTCCAGGAATTGTATTCTAAAATCATCATGTTGTTGATGCGTTCATGTTGGTACGAAATTTGACAAGTTAATTTTCTACTGAATTTTTATGTTCAATAATAGTTTGACTCTTCTAACAGAAACTTAGGGAACTAAATTTATTACTTAATTTTGTTTTCTGTTCTACATTAAACTTTTTTTTTTTTTATGTTTTGTTTTTTAATTTCAAATTATCAAGATTTAGAGTTCTACTACTGGGTAGTTTCTCTACATCCTGTATCATATCATTATGTCATTGTGATCAAATTTACTTGTTGTATTTTTTATACAGTTGTAAATATCAATAAATAAATTAAAAAAAAAAAAAATTATCAAGAGCATGTTATATTTACAGTTTTGAGGATAAATAGCTTAGGAAAAATGTGCACAATGAGTAGCCTCAATACTCTATTGAAACATATATATATATTTTGTGTAGATTAATTTCAAGAAATATATATAAGTTGAAATAAAAAATTCCTTCAAATGTATGTATGATTCAGCATGAGAAAAATGATTGAATATATGATTGATGTAATGTAAAAATGAAAAAAAGGCTTTGATATAAATAAATAAATAAAACCAACAAAAAAAAGAAAATGTGAATGAATGTTTGCCACTAATTTAAGGATTTAAAAAAAAACTGTAAACGTTGTGTGTATTTGATAATTTAGAAATGAAAAATATAAGAACTGCAAATTAGAATAGGATTTTAAAAATAATATAAGAAAGCAATGTCGATTTCAAAGATACTGTTTTTTGGTTCAAGTCTATTATTGGCCATGAAAAGTCTGTTTCAAGCTAATTTTTTATTTGAAATTTTTTTTACTCTATGAAATTATAAATGGGGTTCAGTACTTTGTAAAGACCGTTTCTTGAACAACGTTTATACTAGGAGGTAATTTGTTTATGTATTTCATAAATTGTTAACTACTAGATTTTTACATACATACACTAGACGTTGTGAATATTTGATAATTTAGAAAGATACTGTTTTTCGATTCAAGTCTATTGTTGGTCATGAAACATTAGTAGAAAAGTAACTTCCCAAATTTTTTTCAATAATACATTGGGATTTTTCCTTGTTTGTAAATTCTATGTAATAATTTCTTTCTTTTACCTTAATTATGATCCATAGACTGATGATAATTTGTACATATAATAAACATGCATGTTAAAAATGTCTTTAAAGAAAAAAAAGCATAAAATAAATTTTATTTTAATTTTTAATTTTATTTTTTTCTTAGGACGGAAGATTTAATTTCTTAATTTTAATAAAATATAGCCACAGTGCTTAAATGTCAGGGGGAAAAATCAAATCATATTATTTAATTTTATAGGAAAAAGTAGATTTAAAGGAAAGAACCCTACGTGAAGTTATCAAAGTAGTTTTACATTTTTTAAAATAAAGATAATATTCTTTCCGATTAAATTGAAGAAACAATTTTATTAATAGCAATACTAATAGTTAAGTTCACATCCAACAGTATAATAGAATTACAACAAAGTATTCCGAGGTCTCTGAAGAGAAACCTGGAGAGTCAAAGGAATTTCATTGACTCTCCAAAACGCCAAATGTTTCCAATGATCAATCTAGCTAAGACGGATCGGCTGTCATCTTACACGCCAGCAACCCCAGCACCTGTGCCATTTCCCAACTTAGTTCTCTCACAAGATTTAATGTAATTCCCTTAGTGTAACATTGTTAGGCAGTAGTTAGGGCAATCTTTGGTAATAAATTTAATTTTTGTTAATGAAATTTATGAACTCTTCTATCAAAAAATTTTCCTACCTGTCTCAATAACTTGAAGTTTCATCCCATCATTCGTCGTTCTTAATTTTATCATATCATAATTCACCAATAAGGAGGCTATGTTATTTGTTATTCTGATCAAGTATTATTGCTTAATTAAAATTTTGTATTATTCATTAAAAATATTCATATCTTAATCATTCTTTTACATTAAATAGATTAAATTTATTTAATTAAAAAACAAAACAATAATGTAGCATTCTAAACGTTCCACAGGGGCTAATATGATAGATCTAGTTGAATAAAATTATTTTATTATCGTTTTCAAGTTTTAAATGCTCTTGAGCTTGGTGATTTTGAAAAACAAAAATCAAAAACCTCTGCTTTTTACGTAAAGGATTAGTTTATAAAATATTGGCTTTTCCTCGAAATGTTCTACTCATATATGACATATACTGACTACGTCATAAATAATGAAATAGACCATAGTATATAATTTTTTTTACAAATCCATTTAGTTTGATTTATAGACCATATGTTAATGTGCATTCCCAATTAATATACTAATATTAATTGGGAATGCACATTAACGTTAATGTGAAATTCAACCATTTTTAAAATAGATGTTTTATTCGCATAATATACGTAAATAAAATTGTTACAAATTTATAAATAATTTTAAATTATATATATTTTAAAATATTTGGGATTCCTCAATCATTTGACCTGATTTCTCTTCTTTATTAGCTTTTTTTTTATTTCTCTAACTATATAATGAAATTTTTCAAATTTACCCAATCTTTAGGTTTGAACTTTTCCTGCTGCAAATGTTGACACTTGGCAACGATAATTTTCTTTTTTTGTTTAAGCACAATATTGCTCCAATTATTCAAGTATTTTACCACAATTTTCATAGTTCATATTAACAAATTTTTATTTCAAGGACGTAATTATCTTCCCATTAGCAGAACTTCAGAATCTAAGAATCCCACTAACAGAATAAAAAAATTGGTATTGAAAGTGTTTTTTCTTGTTCTTGTGTTTTTCAATAATTAATTATTTTAGTGTATTTTCTTGTCAGTGTTTTTAAATTGTCCATTACTTTAAGGAATCATACTTGAAAATTGTGTTAGTATCACAAGAGAAATTGTTTGATAGGTCTTTTACTTTAGGATTTCAACATTCTCGATTACCATATAGGATCGTGGGCCCCTGAATTCTTAGTAAAAAGGTGGCTCTCTAGGTGCTAACTTCTCTAACTGCCAGAAGTCGAACATGTGAGGACCACCACCATTCCCCACTTGGGTGGTGACCCATAGAATACTCTCCAGGCGCACAAGGGCCCCCCCGCCGGGAAATGTTGGAATTTTGAGGTACCGTTGTAGTGCATTCACCTGCCGATACTTTTCTGCTAATACTCACACCCAACGAATGGCCAGAAATCGAACATTTGTACTTTATATCCTTACAAGAAAGAAACAGGATTTATTTACTCATTTTCTCAACTTTGTTTTGAATATTGAAAATTAGAAAGAGAAGAAAATAATATTCCTTTTGAAATCCTGATTTATTTTATAATTTTTTAAATAAAATAAATGACCTCGGGATATTTATCAGGAACCACTGATTTAGGGTATAGTAAATAAAAAATCTACATTTTAAATAAATTTATATAAGGGGAATTATTTTTTTTTTTTAAATTTCAGATCAAAATATACGCGTTTGTAAAAATATAAAACAAAAAAAAATATTAGTTTAGAAAAGAACAGTAACCCAATAATTAACGGTTTCTTAAAAATATAATAACTTATATTTACATAATTTTAACCCTCTCTTATTTTCCGTTGTTTTTATCTTATTAACCTACCATATCAAAATATTTTTAGTTGTTTTTGTATAATTTTATCCCTGATGAAGCTCTACAAAGTGGGGCGAAACGTCAGCAAATAAATAGTTGTTAACTATTTTTTGTTTCCTTTTGGCCGCACCTCCGATCGTCTTCTTTATAATTTGAAAAATACGGTAAATCATTTATAAATATAAATAGTTAACGTTTTAATGTTTCTATTGTTTCCTCTAAAAGAACTAAAATAAAATAAAAATTATAGAATATTAAAGAAACTATATTTGTGACCTAGAAATTTCTGAAAAAGGAATGCCTCTGTTGGTTAGTTCATTGTGAAAATAACAATAATAAGTGTTGAGGGAACCAACAGACTGTTCCGCTCTACAGTGTTGCCTCCATACATCTCTCTACTGGAGTCTGCCGTCAAAACCCAAATTTATTATTCACATCTTGGTCTATCCTCCAGATGTTTTATAATTGGTTCAACTCTAATTGATGTCTTCATGTCGTGCTCCGTCATTATCATTCTCAATAACACTATTTGCCCATTTAACCTATCAAGATCACATCAGCTCAACAATGAAACCAAAAAGAGGGAAAAAGGTTATGAGGTCCTTGGTGCTCAAGTTTTTGTTCAGGCTAATAGGGTTGTCCATCACTGTAATCTACACAATGGTGTGATTATTGACTCCTTATCCCCTGTCACGGTCCCTTTGTTCTTCATAAGACTCTCATTTTTGTAATTTTTTAAAAAATTAATATCAATCACAGTTTGGCATCAGACTATAGTAAACACAAGAGACATTCTAAGGTGAAAGTACCAGACCCGCTCTTTTGGCTTCACATTTCCATTTTAACCCCTCCATTATACTCCTATATCCAAGACTATCACATGATTACTCTCATAACCAATAAACAGTAAATCATAAATCAAACACAAAAGCATTAGAAATTCACTATGTAGATATAATTCGTAAGATAAAAGTATAACAAAAATAATAATAAGGATCATTGACAACAATTATACTCAGCAGACAAAAAGTAAGTTATCCACTACAGAAAAAAAATTGTAAATAATTAACGGAAAAATAAATAATAAAAAAAGGGAGAATAAAACAAAACATATTGGTTAAATAGATACTCCCCTGGTGGTACCCTGAATTTCTGAAAAGTATTTATTTATTAATAAATAATAAATAATAAACCTGTACCATTACAACCCGTCAACGGTTTCTGGACCCAGGTAAGGAAGTGTTTTATTTTTAACAACGCTTATGTGGTTATCATATACGTTTAACTGCCAAGTTTTTCCCATACTCCTAGCCCAATAAAGAACTTCATACTCACTTAGCGGCTGGGTTGGACCCGGAAGGGTCTCCGGACCTAAGAGTCTACCCATGGCTAATATCACCAAGAGTAAATCATGATAACTACGGACTAGGGTTGAGAGTTCAGCGTCTTCCTTGATTTGACAATAGGTTTATAAATTTACTTTTTAAATTTCTATATTAATTTATGCTAGAATAAATCGTAGTTTCTTATTGTAATAATGTTTTTCTCGTGTCTAAATTTAATGAGGTACAAATGAATTACTTTCTGTTTGCTTCTATAACATTTTTATGTTATAACGGATCGCTCATCCTGTTGAACTGTTTGAGACAGGAAGGTAAACATTAAACCTCGGAAAATTGAAGTATGAAAAAACATTCTTGTGCTGTATATTATGTATTTGTTCCGCTGAGGATATTATGCCGTTAAAATATTGTGACAGGGAGGGTAAGGAAGGGCAGATTTATGACCGAGCTCCGAAAACTCCTCCCCGCAGGGAGTCTTGTGTTTTCTTAGGCCCTCCTCGACCAGCTGCCGCTGGGCCACCGGGCTCTCTTCTGTTTGAATAAGACGGTCACTCCTACACAATAGTCCGTGTCATCCTTACATCTGCCTTCCTTAATGGCCCTCGTAAATACTCTGTAACAATTATGTCTCTTTCTCCCTTTCCAGTTCCAGGTCGCTTTCCGGAGATCTGAAAACATTTTGCAGTTGAGGTCTCATATTGATGGGAGGTCTAGAGAAATTCCAGTTAAGGGGAGAATATGAGAGTCATTCTTCGGTTGTATACCTGAAGTATTTTTTTTTAAACTTTTTGAAAATGTCCCCTAAGAAATTTTATTTATTTTTTTTTTTTTTCGGAAAGTGAAGAACATATTTCAAATATTGTTATTTACATTGGTCATACTTTGGAATATTTATGTTTATATTGAACAATTTATTTAGTAAAGAATGACTTTATTTTATTACCAAGACCTTGTTTTATATTACAATCTGCCACACATTTGTGTGCAATAGGTAATAGTGATGAATTATCACTTTCATATTAAAATAAAGTAAAATTAGAATAAGAATAAATAAATAAAAAATCTCTCTTAAAATATATATAAACAGAAGGATAAAAAAAATGAACATAATCAAACTATGTGTATGAAAAAATAAAAAAATAAAATAACATAATGATAAAATAAATAATCTCTAGTCACATTTACTCTCTTATTTACAATATTTACACCATCGACCTGAGGATCCTCACACCTACTCTATCCCCCACGTGTGAGAGGTAGAGCAGAGCTCAAAAGATACCGAGCGCATCCCTCTCACCGCATCACTGGTAGTGAGCCAGTGGAGGCTGAGCAAGTGCGCTAAAGCCGCAAACACTCAACTTGAGTGGAGAATCTGACCATTGCCAGAACCGAATTTTACAATAAGTTGAATGTTAAAACTAATTTTATTTTAGCAGTTGACAGGATACTTACTTGTAGTACCCCCTCTCCCCCACCAAAAAAAAAAAGATCTGCCCTATTCCATCCCTGCTTTGATGAACCTTAAAAACCTCTATACAAATTTAATTGTCTCTTATACATTTTTTTAAAAATTTGAATCTTTAGCTTTTTAAGGCTTTCATTTTACTTCACTCACACGGAAGGAGTTAGTTACCTCATATTTTTATTTTCTCTTACATAGCCTAACTATGTAATACAATACATAGCATAACTATGTAACAGGATAAGTATTGTGATAGTGAAAAATTGTGGATTCCAGTTTTCAACAGAAATAAACGTTTATCCACCCCCTGAATTTAAAACACTAAGATTTAAAAATGCCCCGTGTTTTTGTGGTCAGAAACTTCGCTATGTTTTGTTAAACTGTTGTATTCTTGGTAGGAAAAATGTTAAAATCCGTTATTTCTGCCTCAAGAACCCTAAATATGCATTTTCATTGCAAATAAAAAAATGTTTTGTTCAGAATTTTCCCTCATTCAGGCTTCAGGTGTTTTTTTGAAAATCACAAAATATAGCGACAACTTATACAAAGTCCACCATCTACTCAAAACTTGGGGACGCAAGTAGGATGGTAAGTATCATTTACCCATCTGATATTTATATAATCAGTTATTTTAAGTACTCCATTCAGCAAAAGAAAGGCATCAGAGATGTAGATAATTTGACTGAAATTTATTATCAGCAGAATCCTCCTACCGAAATAAACATTGTTATATCATAGCAAGGTTCTTTTAAGGAAAAATAAACAAAATCCTTTTTATTCTGGCAGGTTATAAAAAACATGCACTTTTCAATAAATCGTAAAAGGATACCATAAAATTCTAAGAGGTTCTTTAAACATTTCTTTTTATTTCATTGTCTATTGCTCAACATTGCGCCAGAGTTATCACTTCTCAAGGTTCGTCGTATCCTTGTTGTTAGAAATACAATCCTTTTCATTCCGATCTATTTGTTGAAAGTCGCATATCACTTAATATCAAAGGAAGAGAATGACAAGAAAACCGACTGAGAATGAATGTCATGTCTCATATATTGTTCACTTGAGAACGTAATCATGGTTCACTCTGTTCGTAATCGAATTCTGAAGTCGTCATAACGTGATGTGTCTCCTTCCAACCTATGTGACAGGGTTGTGTTGGATTACTTTGTGATGAGGGGAGGAAATGTGTGTTTTGAATCCTGGATAAAGAATTGCGTTATAAAAATGATTTTTGTATTATAAATCGAAATTTAATTAAAATTTCTTTTTTAAGGATTTTGGGTTTGACAATATTTACGTTGTATCTATTTATTTTCTATTAAATTTTTTTTCGTGTAGGATTCTTTATTGGTTCCTCCATTCGGGTAGCGCAGCTGCACCAGGGAACGGAACAAGTGAAGCGATGTTACAAGATTATTTCTGGACAATAGGGGCATTTGGTGTACATGTGACTGATCCGATTCAGGTCCAGATGCGCGGTCATCGCTAGCCCGTACAGCAGCCAGCTAATGCTCCTTTGTTCAACAAATTCAAATTTCGCAATAGGCGTTTTTTGGGTTAACGGAAAGCCTATTATTTTAACGATCATTTGTAAACTATTTATATTGCTGATTCCGGCGGTCTACTCAAATTTTTAAGGTTGTTAATTTCTATTATTACTTGTCGAATTAAATTTTAATGTGTTCTTTTGTCTTATTAGAAAATGGTCGCATTTCAGCGACACATTGCTATTAGCTTACAACTATTCAGATTGAATGATGAATATAAAATAGAGGATTCACTACTATCCACACTCAATCTAAAAATTATAAACCAATATATGAAAATTGTTTAAAAGAAAACCCGAGTTTTACTGCTAGGTTCTCACATTAAGAGGTTGAGGTTTTCCATTCATGTATTGAATTAAAATTTTCTAATATCATTTTTTTTTAAATAGAAAAATTTTCTAATTCTTCCCATATAACGGTACAACTTTTATAAAACGGACACTCTGTGGCAAGATGATTTTTCTGTCTTTTATATGGAGGTTTCCATTAAAAAGAGGGGATTATAAAAACAAAACAAAATGAAATAAGAGAATTCTTTAAATATGGTCACTTAAAAAAAAAAGTTACTTATTTAGTTACTTAAGTATTATTCTAGTCGAACTATCCATTTTGTACCTCAATTGATCAATTCAGTCATAATTAATTTTTAATTTTTTGTAAAATATTTAAAATCAAAAAAAGTATATTAACACTAAGGTATTTACATTTTTTTTATTGTTAAATCTGAATGATGAATATAAAATAGAGGATTCACTTCTTTCGGAACTCAGACTATCCTTGTTGCCCTTTATTCATCTATAGCTGAGGCCTTATTATAATTTTCCATTAAGAGGAGTTTCCGTTATACAGGGGTGTCCGTTAAAAGAAGTTTCTCTTTAATATTTAAAATCTTAATGTAATTTAAAGCTACGACTTATTTTCTTGGTTAATGTGAGATTGAAGACAAAAGTTACTCATGAAATGCCTGTACTATTCAAATATCCTTTTTTCTCTTTTGTAGATCAATCCAATCATAATTCTTTTCTTTTTTTTTCAATTATTTAAAAGGATAATAAATATAATAATATGAAGACAGTTATATTTTTTTTTTATTATTAATTATACAATCCCATGTTTAAGCTTAAGAGGTAGTGAAGGCGCAAACCCATTTCTCATGAATAATAAAACATAGCTCGATATTCATATTATAAAGTGACGTAACATGTGAATAAATTGTTCGGTTTTAAAAACTTCTCTTAGCCATTAGTACAGAGATTAGGTTTGCCACAGTGATATCCTCTCATGAAATTAGTTGTGATTACGGTTCTCTAATAGGCAAAAAAGTGAGGATAACATAGATATTTATTATTATTATTATTCTTTATTCTTTATAATATAATGCATATAAATTAATGAACATTTAAAGCGATATAATGAATGCTCATTATTAAATCATATGTCGTGCATCATTTAGGGGGTGGAGAAAGGTGGGTATCATCTTCCTTAATAATTTGAAAAATTTGGAAAGTTTTCAACTTTTACAGATTAACTGCAAAAATCGTGTTAAAATATTTCGGTCAATAAGTCCCTAAAATTTATAAAATGGCAATGATTACCTTTAAAAATAAGAATTTTACATATTTTTATCGATAGTTTTTTTTAGCTGAGTTTAAATTGAAAAGAAAATAGTATATTTCTGTAAGTATAAATATATCTGTGAAACTAAATTATTAAGTTACTTAGTTGGGTAAATTAAAATATTTCATACCATAGTTGAGAAAATTAAAATATATTATTACAGAGGGACATCTTGTGGAATTTTGGAAAATTTTAGATTTCATCCAACTCCATCTTAAATATTGTAGCAACATCCTTTATGTCAGGTCATTAATGTCATTAATAGATTCCTAAATAATTATTTCTATAACTCCTAATGCATTTTTCTGAAAAGTTTATGAATGTTTATAAATGGTTTAGATTGTTTATATTTTTATCCGCCGCCTCATTGTCAATTTACTATTTCTCTATTTTTTGTAAAAATATTCCATTCCCTAGCACATAAGCCTAGTATTGTTTAGGCTGACTTCGCTGAATGACTGAAAGGGTTGTTTCATGCGGGCGCTATTCCCGAGGCAGTTCTGAGGGACAACGGCCTGTCTGGTTGCTTTATGTCTTCGAAGAATGGGAGTTCCACTTCTCCGCGGGAAAATAGCTTAGGCCCTATTGTGTTATTTCTGACAGCGAGGAGGTATGGAAGGGATGCGGCTCTTTTCTGAATAAATCATAACATAATCCGAAAAGTCAATGTGTATAGTCCATCATTTTGTATTTATCCTTCATGACTACAGTGTATGTTATTAATAAATATTTTAATGATACAAAGGATATCACAAATTAACATTAATAAAACGTAGGCTATAAGCTTTATTTTATTTATTTGTTTTTTTTTAACTTTTCTGACTTATCGAATTGAACTATAAATTAAATTTAACGGTTTTTAATATTATTTTATGTTATAAAAGATAACTATATTAATTACATACTTGTTTAAATGTTAATTATTATTGGCCAAGCCTTCTTGGTAAAAAAATATATTTTATTTAGTTGTCCGAAAAACCGGTCATTTTCCAGTCCAGTGGTTAATTGCTATCGATTTCACGTTACTCACCACTTCTCTACCAAGGTAGTCTCATCCATAGCTTTAAGCAAGTATCCACAAAAATCGCCTTTAATATATAGAATCTGTACGATATAACCGATTTAGTATTAAAATAGTTTAATTGGCTTCTTCATTCTTATTTTTGTCAACCTTACTTTTTTAATTTATTTGTAGTATATTATTCATTATTGAAATTTAATGCATATACTGTTAGAAGTTAATAGTTTTTAATATAAAACATTAAATTGCTTTCTAGCTTCGACATTTTATGGCCGAAAACCAATTAGATGAACTGTTTTTAAGGTGACAATACTTACCTACCAGTCAATGCATTACAAAGAATTTTACTGAGTAAAAATATAGGAGGGTTTTAGGATATATTTGCAAGGTTTGTTGCTTGAGGGGTATGAATAAACTGTATAAATTATTTTCAGAAGTATAAAAAAAATCTCTCTTTCTAAGATTGAAAGTGGGAAGCCGTTTAAAAAGATTTAAATATCAATTATAGAATTAATGTAGTTAGTAACTTCAAAAAAAATTGTAAAAATCTTCAAGGTATTATAAATTTGTTAAAAAATAGTTTTTAAAAAATAAAAACATGTAAATAACGAATTTCTAGAATATATATATATATATGTAAAAAGTGACTTTTATAGTTGATTAATATGAATAGCTATTTAAGTGGTTTTGCGTCTTTGTAATGAATATAAATTTTGTTTGAATTATGGCATTTTAAATATATAGTAACACATTAAATTTGTTATGGAATATTTTTCAATTGTTCTCTTTTAAGTAAACTACCTTGCATAAAATGTTTTTTCTCAGTATTGTGATACATTTCTATGTAAATTTTATTAAAATGAAAATGTCTTATTCTTTGCAAATGGAGTATAAAATGAAATTTATACTCTAATATATTTCAAGATAATCATTTGTTTTTCTTTTGCTAATTTAAAAGAATGGTTTCACCGGCTTCTTACAGTATATTTCTCACTATAATATAAACTGCAGTTTCTTGAAATGATTCAGTTAAGACATAAAATGAAGGACCTTACAGAAAATAAGTTGCATAATTAAATTTTAGTTCTAAGTTTATAGGCCATGAAAAGGCCTCGTAGCGGAAGATGGCTATTGGAGGAAATAAAAAATAAAAAGGAACTGAGAACTAAGCTCCATCCATTTTATGCAAATGGTACGAAGGCCCTCTCCTTCCGGTGGTACTATGAACTTAGTAAGTATTCCTTTCAGGATAAGTCCGGGACATTTGCCTGGAGGGTACTTTAGGTCGCATGTGCTTCAATTGGATCGGTTGTCGTCAAGTTTATTGTTGCGGTTCCCTCGTGGCTCGTATTCCTTTAAGTTGTGAGTTGATGTGCACCACGCGTGTGGTAACAGTGGTTCCGTAGTTGATTTACCTTCTAATTCAACTTGAAATGTTGAACATGATCTAAACTTACCATAAATAAATATAGAGTCAATTTAAAGATTAAATGATAAGAGAAATACCACCCAGAGTAGTTTACTTTTATATCTAGTTTCATTCCTATGTGCCATATAGGAATCAGGTTAGGTTTCTATGTTTGGAGATAAGTTTCTATGTTGGGACGCTCAAATATATGTGTTCAACAAATGAACTGAACAGGTCTTAAGTCACTTTACTCTGCATGGACTGACATTTATCAAGAGCGCTCCCAAATAACTACTTTCATGTAAATTGATGCCGAGATCAAGTATGTAAACGTGTTATTGAACTGAGAAGCCTGAATAGATTATATTATTAGTTATATCATTGTATAACTATATTATATTGTCTCTTAATCTAAAAATATATTTCGTCTGCAGGCGCCCATCCTTTAGGGCTGTTGAAGTAAAGAACTCGCGGACGTCCTACGTATTTATGATAATAAATAAAACAACATATGTGTATATAGTTTTATGTAATTTCTATAGCTATTATTTTTACTGAATATATATATTTATTTCAACAATTATATACAAAAAACAGTAATAGGAAACGTCAATAACCGTCTATAGGGGTATTCATGGTCTTTATTTTAACATGTTAAAGCGTGTTAAATGGAAAAACTTATGTTAAATGGAGAAATATTTCCTTCTTTTACGATGTTAAAACGAAATAACATGTAACGTGGCTGAGAGTCTGTTAAATGGAGAATGACGTCACGAAACAGAACATTTTTTTCCGATCCCTCTATAACAAAATAAGAACAATAAATTAGTGGATGCTTTACTATGGGAAAAAAGAAAATATATCATGTTGAGTATTATCTTTTTTTACCTGTAGTATTTTAAAGTTATCTGCAATACCTATCTGTTTATTGTGAAATGTCCGTTCTGTATGGTCCTACTAGTAAAGAGAATCCGGAGGTGAGAGGTCTCCTCGATACAGACCAGCTGAGCTTGTTACCGTTTTATTTGTTGTCGCGTTAGGTTACTTACACGTAGTTTGTATTTTTTCTTTTGTCTTGTGTTTTGAACGTTTTAAAAAAAAATACAATCAGTAACCAAACTTTTATACTTCTACTTTTCACTTATTTTATGCATGTTGTAATAAATTACTGTAATAAAAACTTAGAAGTAAACAATAACATAAAGTTTTGGAAGGAAAGGTTACTAAACAAGTTGCTCAAAAAATCCGCTTGGAGCTCTTATGCATATACCATTTAACATGATTTCGAATAGGGCTGCTCACAATACTAGGGGTATTCATGATCTTTGGTTTAACATGTTAAAGCGTGTTAAATGGAAAAACTCATGTTAAATCGAAAAAAATTGCCTTCTTTTACCAGGGGTATTCATGATCTTTGGTTTAACATGTTAAAGCGTGTTAAATGGAAAAACTCATGTTAAATCGAAAAAAATTGCCTTCTTTTACCGTGGTAAAACGAAATTGACGAGAATGACGTCACACAATAGACCAAGTGAGATCGCTGCCATCTTTGTTGTTGTGACATCTCAGTTCTTTCGTGTGTTTGTGGTATTCATATCCCTGTTATTAAACCAGAATGGATAATTTTAATGATACATTTGAGAAAAAAAACAATGTAATTTCATTCTACTATCTGAAAATTTGTAAATGCTCGCCAGATAAAAATCTCACTATATGAACCATGTAATTATTCTTAGGGGACATATGTTCCAGAATAAAGTTATTTTTTCATTTCATTTCATAAGCTAAACTTTCACACAAATTCCACTTTTCACTCACTCTAGGCATGTTGTAATTAATTACTTGAATCAAAAGTGAAGTAAACAATAACATGAGGGTCTGGAAGGAAGGTTATAAACATAAAGGCTTATACAACAAGTTGCTGAGAAAATCCGCTAGGGGCTCTTATGCATTTAACGTTTAACATGACTTCAAATAGGGCTGGTCACAATCTTATAGTTATAACATTTAACACAACATCATGAATACCCCTACTATACTTATAACATTTAACATGGTAATACATTTTATATTTAACACAATATCATGAATACTCCTTATAAACTCCTAAGTATAATACGATGTACTATTTCTTTAGGAACTTTTTTATGATTTATTTTTATTTACATTTAGTTAGTGTGAATTTATTCTTTATCTATATTTTTTTTGTTTTTTGTATCCAAGTCATAATCTGATTTGGAGCCCGAAAAAAATCTGTGACAATGGAACATCAAAATGTAAAAAAATACAAAATGAAATAAAAATTATTTGTACAAATTTTTTTTTTCTAATTTTGTTATATTATTTTCAACCATGAAACTTTGTAATAGACGAAGACACAAAAATTATCAGTGCTTCAACTTTCTAGGATTTATGTTTCTAGAGGAAATATTTCTCCTTTTATGAATGGAATATGGTCCGGTTGCGGTAAAAAAAACAAACTCAAATAGTAGATAATTATACTATTTTAATTATCTACTATTTGAACAATAATTATATACTATCTGAGTTTTTTTTTTACCGCACCCGGACCATATTCCATTCATCTATACACACGGTCAATCAATAATCTTCCAGTTTCTCCTTTTAACATTAGTATTTCCATTTAACACTTTAACTTGTTAAACTAAAGATCATGAATACCCCTTATGTTTCATATTTCGTATATCACACTCACTTATTTTATTTTTATTAGCAGTTGTTGATTTCAATAAATTAAAAGGTATGAAAAAAATCGTTTTTATTTATAACATTAATTTATATTTAATGATCACTTTAATTAAATGGCATATGTGATATTACTTTTTAGATCTTTATTGAAGTTAAAGAAAAGATACTGAAAATCAACTTAGTTCAGCCGACTGAAAGTTTCTGAATACAACTTTATATACTACATCTGTCCACAAATCTGTTGTAACAGTAACAGTTTAGTAAATCTCCCCCCCCCCCCAAAAAAAAAAAATCATCCAGGTGCGCACCCTCTGTGAAAGATTTAACAGTTAAAGAAAGACGTTTCCCTTAGCTGATGACCGGAAAACTACACCCTGGAAGCTGAAAGACCTGCGCCTACGGGAGCCCGCTGGTGGTGTTTTGACAAGTGGCGAAGACATCTGGAACTAATCCAGGTTTCACGGCCAGCCACTGGAAAAAGCCTTCATTATTGCGGCTCGTTTGTGCCTCTGCCCTGGGTTCTTTATATCCGCCACAGTTTTTATTTTGTTCTTTGTAGGCGCCGCACTCGTCAAAATATTGTGGTTTATTTGCTGACAATTTATCTGGCGCAGAATAAATATCAGGACAATAATATCTATAAAGTTTATTAAGTGCCGTGGGATGCAGCTGTACAAACCCCCTGGGGGGAAGGAGGGTTTGGACCCCCCACTAGTAGTGTTATGAAATGGCTCCTGCATTTTCCCACATCGGGATTGTTCTTTGTTAGTTAATCGACTATTACGAAATAGAGAATATTAGACTTAATACTTTTATAGTACGATTTATGAGGCGTATGGTATAACTATCAAATCGGCCGTTATGTTGATTTATATATGTTTTCTATGAAATTGTTGATATTCCATTTGTAGATAAAAAAAAACACGAATCAAGACTGTGGAACTTGTTTACATTTTTGAGCCCGCCAACACAATGAAGTCAATTTCATAAATGCTACATTGTTCTTCCAAATCGTATACTAACATACACATAAAATGCGATCATTTTTATTCAGCACATATGTTTCAAATAAACTTATATTTAACAGCACTAATGAAAAATAAGCTTATTATAAAAAAAATAAATAAATAAATATGCGATTTGGAATATATGAAAATGATTTTCAATTTAAAATGACATATTTCCACAAATTAATATAAGGTAAGGGAAAAAATATGAACAATAACTAAGAAATTTTGGCTTAAGCTCAAAAACATTTTAGATGTATAAATGTTATTCAAACTTAAATTAGTAATTGAATGTATATATATATATATATATA